>NW_004797291.1:1398442-1402836 GCF_000002075.1 Aplysia californica | reverse complement strand
CACACACACACACTCATGTGCAGACACATGCACACACACATGCACACACACACACACACACACACACACACACACACTCACACACACACACACTCACATGCACATGCCCGTAAGGATATAATATGTATGCCTACACAACAGTCTTTTTCAGAGACCTGAGTAGTCTATATCAATGGAAGCCCTTAATATTTTTTTTTACATTCCTTTTGTCATCAACATGATAATTTCACTATTGATATAGGATTGTCAGAAGCATTCTTGTTTTCTGGTTTGTAATTGCAGTTCTTGTATGTCAGCAAGAGACCATTGTAGATGAAGTGTGATCATGTTTCTTGCCACATGTGCTATTCATTATCAGGTATTCGTCTGGATTATGCTGCTATTCAGAGTCAAGCCTTAAGCCAGTTACCTGTTGTTAAAAAATGATTAGTTTCTGTCGATTTGTACGAGTATGAACTAGTATTTCATATCTTTAGTGTACCATCCTCTTCATAAGTTACCTTTTCTATACGCTCGTTATACACTACAAATGTTCCCTGAAAAAGTAAAACAATTGCTGTTAATTTGAAAGACTGCTGTAATGATACAATCTTGCTGGGCTTCCAAAAAATTATTTTTTAAAATTCAACTTCAAATTCAGATGGCTGACAGGCCGACCAAGAAATGGTGTCCCTGGTCAAACCAATTTAAAGGGTATACAACTTTGTGATTCTATGCCAACAAATGTATTTCAGAACTGTAAGAGTTTGGTCCCTTACAACAAAGGAGCTTGTCCATGTCATGCGACTTCACACTGATGAAATTGAGGTAAATTGTTCAGTGGCGGACACCTCTGGGATTTGTGTGTGTGTGTGTGTGTGTGTGTGTGTGTGTGTGTGTGTGTGTGTGTGTGTGTGTGTGCGTTGCGCAGAAAACGGGGCGTATCATGGTAGCAGTAGCAGATGTAGATGTCACTGAAAAAAGAAACCCTTTCGGTGTGTCGTTGTAAAGGTCATGGCCCTGTTGTTATTGATCGTTGCAATGAATGTCGTATTTTTAGTAGAGTTTACTCATCTGATTATTATGCAGGAGGTTGAACAATTTTGTGATGGATACTACTTACAATGCCAAAGTTATCGTCATTGTTGTTTTACACACTGCGCTTATTGGTTGGTAGCAGACGGAAGAGTCCTTTTTAAAAAAAAAAAATTTTGAGGATCTCCGGCTTGTGCTTCGCAACATTTTGTGAAGAAAATGTCACGAGGAAACGTAGAAAATATCATCAATCCCAACGCTTAAGATGATAGATCAAATTTGTGACTGCTTGGTCCGTGCTTCATTTAAATGTACAGCAGTCTTAGAGACCGGAGGATGATAATCATGTTTGTCTCAATAGTATGTGGGTGAGCAAAGATTATACAGTAGTTGTGACCCATCTAGCAAAGACTGAGGTTTCATCTTTCCAGCTGGCAGTGATTTAAAGTGACTAAAAACGAAATGTATCATTCCATTGTCCTCATCATCATTAGCCTTTCTCTCCTCGTGTTGAAGTAAAGGCCACCGACAAGAGCTTTCCATGTACTTCTGTCCCGGGCTATAGGCTCCACCTTTGTCCAGCTGTACCCCCATGTTCTTTACAGTCTATTCTAATTTAGTCCCTCCTCCAAGTACTTTTAGGCCTTACTTTCTTCCACTTTCCTTGTGGATTCTATCCAAAGGCTTGGAGGGCAATGTTTTATTCCATAGCAAAAGATATTTATGACTGCAAAGTATTAACAGGCGCTTTGTCCCCCCCCCCCCAAACCAGTGTATGGCAGTCCACGGGAGGCATGTCGTCACCGGCTCATGGGACAATTCTCTAGTGCTGTGGGACATTGAGAGTGGAAAGAGCGTCCATCAGTGTGTAGGGCATGAGGAAGGTATGTCAGTTTTTTGTTTTCGTTTGTTTTGGGGTTTGTTTTTGTTTTTTTTGGGGGAGGATATGTTATTTATTGCTGCCAAGATGTTACACTGCTCCATCATTTTGTGGGGGGGGGTTTTTTTATTTGGTTTGTGAAAAAAGTTAAGGGGGCCCCCCCCCCCCCCCCCCCCCCCGTCTCTTTCTCTGTCTGTCTGTCTGTCTGTCTGTCTGTCTGTCTGTCTCTATCTCTCTATCTCTCTCTTCATCACACACACACACTTTCTCTCTCTCGCTCTCTCCCCCCCCCCCCTCTCTCTCTCCCTCTATCTCTTTCTCCGCCTGTCTGTCTGTCTGTCTGTCTGTCTGTCTGTCTGTCTGTCTGTCTGTCTGTCTGTCTGTCTGTCTGTCTGTCTGTCTCTCTCTCTCTCTCTCTCTCTCTCTCTCTCTCTCTCTCTCTCTCTCTCTCTCTCTCTCTCTCTCTCTCTCTCTCTCTCAGTAGCACGATTCACTGGATCACCTGAAGCCTGAAGGTAATACGTGAAAAACAAGTGCACACAAAGGACCGTACAATGTACAACTTAATAACCTCCTTTCGGCACACACATTGAGAGACAGTATTGTTTCCTGCGAGCAGGGAAGGCGAGCAAAACAATGGCTCATGACAGTTTGGTCTAGTTTATGGGCTAGGAACCCTTGGATCGCCAGTGGTAGCGTGAATGCAGGAAAGGAAAGAAAGGTTGTACGAACTCTTTGCGTGTGTCTTTGTTTTTAAAAAAAGAGAAAAATTATCTTCAGTTCTGGAACGCTTAAAACAGTTCACCTCTCAAACGAATTCATGCAAAGACACCACATTTTCCTGCGAAGCTAAATTCTAGAAAAGAACATTGTTGCTGTATGTTTTTTAAAAACTTGTAAAAATCAATAATATCTGACAACATCATCATCATCATCATCCAGTGCCAGATCTGCGACAGACATCGGCGATCATGGTTCTCCATTCATTCCTTTGCTCGAATGCTTTTAAAAAAGCTACATTTCCGTGATCTTTCCGTGTTACCCATTTGTTTACGTTCCCTAAGTAGTTTGCTCTGGGCCTACCCCTGCCTCGTTTGCCTTCAGTTTTGCCAGTGAGAGCTAGATGTTCAAGACCTTTATGTCTATTCAGGTATCCCCAAAACTGCATTATTTTTTGTCGTTTCCTGGTTGTCTCCTCGGTGAGCGTCCCACGTGGGCTTCATCAAGCACTACTTCATTAAAATCTGATTTCTTTTCCTTCCACGATATTCTCAGCAGTCTCCTACGGGGTGCCCACTACGGCTGGATGGGGCCGATCACCCGACTCAGTCGGCTGAAACTGAAAACAAACACGTTTGTTTTTGAGGCGATCGAGTCGGGCGATTGGCCCGATCGGCCGATCCCATCCGTAGTGGCCACCCCGTATACCAGCATTCACAGCCATATAGAAGGGTTGACCATACTTAGCATTTCAGAGCTTTCATTTTGGTCGTCATTGAGGTGTTTCTATTTTTCAGGATTGGGTTCATTTTATTGAATCTAGCCTGAGCCATTGCAACGCTCTGTTTTATTTCTGTGGAACATTTGGCATCGGATGTTATTATAATATATCTTAGATATTTAAACTATTGGACTTTTGTTTGATCTTTTCACCTTTGCTAATGAGATTACAAACAATATCCTTTCGTCACACTCTCAATAAATTCATTTTTGAGAGCGGTTCTGTTATAACCATCCCACTTGTGCCAAAGTCCTCATGCCTTTGTTACCCCTGCCATACCCTTACTGTCAAGTCTCCGGTAATTTGTGTGGAATGGGAACAAACTTCTAGGCATGCTGTGTGAGAAGTTTACAAGACCAAATCTGCATGCACCAAACTTGTTGATAATGTCATAGTTTTCAAATGATAAATGTTTAAATTTGGGGGGGGGGGGGGGTTCACTTACCTGTAAGCTCTTTGATTTGTCATTGCCAAATTAAGGAACTTTAAACGATAAGTGTAATGCAGTCTCATTTGGTCAAAAACCACGTAATGCTGAAGACAAACCTTTGTCTGTCTTGATTGCGAAGCGTATGTAAGCATTCTGTAAGTCACGCCGTAACTCAATGTCTTGCAGTGGTCACCTGCTGCCAGTTTGATGCCAAGAAAATCGTGAGTGGCAGTGCTGACGGCGATGTCCGGATCTGGAGCTGTCTCAGTGGCCTCTCAGTCCGAATTATGTCTGGACACCAGCAAGAAGTGGTGTGTTCTCTGTAATACGGGTTCCCATTGGGGGGTGGGGATGCGAGCCAGATTGAGGGCGCAAAGCGGCTATTGTGGCACAAGCCGATCGGACCCGACTCGTCGCCTCAAAAACAAATGCGTTTGCTTTCGAGCGGCGAGGCGCTTTTCCCTTTCGTCAACCCGCAGCCACCTCCCGAATCGTCAGCCACCCCCAACCTTTGACACGGGTCAAACTTCCATCTATTCATAGGTAGTTACCGGAACATGTATAAGGTG
>NW_004797291.1:1394811-1396212 GCF_000002075.1 Aplysia californica | reverse complement strand
AAAAAGGGAAGCAATAAAAGCGTCAGAAGCGCACATCTAGAACACAAACAAATGAATAGATAACTCCGTCTTCGGCTGTCTCTTCCCTCCACGGATGACGCGAAGATACATCATGTAGTGAGGCCTAGAGTGAGGCCTGTCATGTACATGTACATTCAGGTGTGAGCCCCGCCTCTCCGTCTGACAGGTACAGTCAAACATGTAGAATGTAGAGAGCTGTCTGTAACCAAAGATAGTGCAGCCTACGGTAGGCTGTAACTGCCACACTGCACGGGCCAGCGGTGCCTTGCCTGGCTCATGGCTGCCCTCACCTCACCACTGACGGAGTTCCCTCCCAGACTTTTAACTCTTCCGCTGCTGTGCAGCGGGCGATGACTGCCTTTATGTTTACGGCTTATGACCAGGTGCTGGTAAATCATGGCACAAAGAGAGTTCAAGAACCTGTGGTGTCTTAGAAAAGGTCTTTTTGTATGTTTCAGGGCTTGACCCTTTATTACATTATGATGATGATGATGATAATGATGACGATAATAATATAATAATAATAATAATAATAATAATAATAATAATAATAATAATAATAAATAATAATAATGAAAATAACAATAGTGTGTCGCCAATATCTGACAATGACCAATCCCTCTGCAGAGGAGAATTAATTTCTAAAAGAGAATTCGAAGATAAAAAGATCAAGACGACTTGTCGCTTCTTCTATGGCCAATGAGACAATTTGCGAGTTTTTCTTTCTAATTCTTGGTCTCAAAATATTTGCTGCTCTCTTAATGGGTCTGTCAGAACCTATAGTTCCTATATTATTGTAAGCCACGTTGTAACACGCTTCGTTATGTTACGTTGTATTCGAGAATTTTGAACATTTGATTTTATGCAATGAACCTCGGACTGCCTCTGCCCGGCCCATCACGAATGTGACGTAAGTGTGGGAAGAGACCTGGATCTCTTCTATGAAGCTGAATATGCTAAGATTTCAGACAGATGTCAATACTGCCTGTGTGTGAGAAATGCATTTTTATTTTATCCCAATTATCATAATTTTCTTTAAAAACTGCATTTTTTTCCCACTGAAGGCCTTAAATTGCATTCCTTGAGAGTTGGTCTTCACTCTTCTTTCTATTTGTGTATTAAAACCGACAGACAGACAGACAGACAGACGTACAGACTAACAGACAGACAGACAGGCAGACAGACAGACAGACAGACAGACAGACAGACAGACAGACAGACAGACAGGAGCAGAAAAACAAAGATAGACTGAAGATGCGGCTGGAAAGAACAATATAAAAAAGAGCGCGAATGTGAGTGTTTGTTTGTGTGTTTATATTAATTAATAGATGTGTGTGTTTGTGTGTTTTCAGTGTGTGTGTGTATATATAAATATTATAT
>NW_004797291.1:1392982-1394199 GCF_000002075.1 Aplysia californica | reverse complement strand
CTCCCTCACTCCCACCCCCTCTTCCTCACCACCTCCCGAACCAGACCAGGCATCTCTCCTCAAATGCGGAAGGCTACACAGCACAAATATTTTTTTATATGTGTTTGGTCGTGTTTGACCACGGTATAATACGACGTTTACCCGTCTTGTATTGCAGGTATAGCATAATAATTTTGTTGGATTATCTCTCAGTTACGCGTTTTAACTTATAAAAGAAAGAGAAGAGAGAGAGAGAGAGAGAGAGAGAGAGTGAGAGAGAGACAGAGAGAGAGAGAGAGTGAGAGAGAGAGTGAGAGAGAGAGAGAGAGAGAGAGTATCAAATAAGTTGCCAATAGGCCAACAAACTTGTTGCAATAAAACTTTTCAGTAGGTTTTGTGCTTTGAAGTTGAACCTCTGAGTATCTAAAAAAGAAATGACGTCACTAAATAAATAAAAATCTAAAGACTCTCTCAAAATGAAGCCTAGCAAAGTGCTATTCATATTCCCGAGTTCTTCAAACAACAACATGAAAGCAAATAAATCGATCTTCCATTTTCCTGATCAGAAGTCTGATCTGTATGAAGTTACAAAACTATTATTCAAACCTTTAGACTGGTAATCTTTAGACCCTTGGCCGTTGCCTGCTGAAGTTGTGAGCTTTTTTGTGTTTTTTACGGCGCTCGCAACTGCATAAGGTTATATTATCGCGCGCAGTTGTGAGATCGATTCCTGTGCTGTTAAGCTGAATTTTTTTTTTTACATTATGGGGGGAACGGGGGGAGGGTGTTTTGTTTTCTGTTTGTTGTTTTTTTGTTTTTGTTTTTTTAATCGATATTCTGACTCTGTCTGCTGAGGTGCCATATCTCACCCCGCCGGAGTTGCCCTTGACAGACACGCTCGAGGCAGCCTGCCACCTATATTATTTACATTGTGCTTGTCGAGTGGGGAGTAAAAATTCTTGATTACTATCACACATATTCTAGTCTAGTTTCACGATCCCTGGACGCCATTCGAAACCTTTGCCCCGAGGGGAAAAGCGCCAGAGCGCAGTTAGCACAATCTCATAACAAGGTTCGCTTCCAGCGACTTGTTTCTACTGGTCGGGTAGATGGAGATCTATCTCCGGTTTATGACGAAGAACCTGCTCCAGAAACGATTGAGAGAATAGGAGAAGGTGTCGTCTAGTGGCACCGTGGGTGGGCTGTCTCTGGATGGTGGAATTGTTCACCATCTTTTA
>NW_004797291.1:1391482-1392819 GCF_000002075.1 Aplysia californica | reverse complement strand
TGTGTGTGTGTGTGTGTGTGTGTGTGTCTGTGTGTGTATGCGTGTATGAATGTGTATGGGTGTCGGCTTGTATTTTGGTTGACAGATTGCTGAACAGGAAGACAGACAGATGGACAGATAGATAGCAATACATTGTACCAAGTGTCATAACGAAAACAATCTTGAGTCCATTCCAAAGAGACCAGGAAATTATGCAACTGCTCCTTGCCCACATTTAAAGGGTTAAGCACAACTACAAGCCCTTCAGAAAGACTACGTACCAGCGCCCATATCACTTGTCGTGTAACTGTAGCCAGTGTAAGAATTACTACTACCTGTTCACCTCGACTTGTCATTACAGTAAACATCTTATAAGGAACTACATTGTATTCTAGAAAGTCGTTTATATCAGCGGCATAGGTTTTCAAAGCGTTTGCTACCTGGGTGACGCAGGTGAAAAAGAAGGAAATTAATCCGGCAATTTTTATTTGACAAGATCAATTCGAGCTTTCACTTATTAGATAGAAAATAACTGGACCTACTAAATAAATGATACTGTCCTTAATATATCATCAACATACCTTAACATATACAAGTCGATAATAAATGCCTAATGGGCCATTTCATTAAAAACAATACTACAGTGACACACGTAAGATCGGGATGACAACCAACTGGAGAAAAATTTAAGCTTTGATAGACATATTTTTTTAATGTTAGAGGAACGTTGTTGTTGTGTTGTTGTTGTTGTTGTTGTTGTTGTTGTTGTTGTTGTTGTTGTTGTTGTTGTTGTTGTTGTTATTATTGTTTGTAACAAATGTTAGTTTCATTTTTGCTTAATAAGAGTTTCTTTTTCCTCCGTTTTGAGGGCACTGTATGGGTGGAAGGAGAGACCCGTGGTGCATGCAGCGGATAAGGCCGGAGGGGAGGGAGGTGTGTTTGTAAGGGCGGTGGTGTGGGACCCGTGTATAACCAAATAGATCGAAATCTACATCTTTGTTTACGTAAACCTGCACTGGAAGCTGACAGGGAAAGCCGCCTTCTCCTTGGGTGGCCTCTGTAATACGAGGGGAAAATCACACGAGGGGGCAAATGAGAGATTAAGGTTTTGGGATTTTGTAAATTTTCGTTTGGCTCTAAATATCGTTCCTCTGTGATAAGTCAAGATTTCCTGACCTGTCACTTGTCGTTTTCTAGATGGTCGTACGCTAGTAAAATCTACTCCAAAAGATGTCACCTTTACTTCCTATTACAAATGTATACTTGTATTGTGTGTGTGTGTGTGTGTTTGTGTGTGTGTGTGTGTGTTTGTGTGTGTGTGTGTGTGTGGGTGTGGGTGTGTGGGTGTGGGTATGTGT
>NW_004797291.1:1388930-1391121 GCF_000002075.1 Aplysia californica | reverse complement strand
GGGGGGTGTCAACAGAGGCACGGACAGAGTAGAAAAGGATACATCGACAGCTCTGAATCACTTCAAATTTCGCAGTTATATCTTTAAACGCTGTCACTTTTTCTTTTTAATTAATGATTGCAGTGGCAAGTGCAAACATTCGCTTGCTATCGCTTATCTCTGCAGATGATAAGTTCCATTTTACTTGACACTGATAATCCAGTGGCGTCCTTTGTCCGATCAAGTCGGGGGTGGGGGTAAGTTCTGTAGATTTCTCTTCCTTTTCGTATTGGAATGTCCTAACGTAGACCTTGACTGGGCTCTAAATATTGTTCCCCGAAATATGACTTCTTTCATTTGAGATATATAAAAAGAAAAGTTGATAAAATGCCGGTAATGACACTTATACTATTTCACATTTGACCCTATTCCTACCTTTTGAAGAAAGATTAGGAGCGCTGATCGCTCAAAAATATCTTTCGGAAAAGCAAAGTACATGTATAACCCCTCCATATTTTTAATGTCGTTTTTTGTTGTTGTTGTTGTTGTTGTTATTTGCTGTTGATTTTTATCTTTAGTGTGTGTGGGGGGGGGGGTGCGCATTCCGAAATCACAGCGTACTGTTTCCTATTTCAATGCGAAAAACATCAACCCCATTATAATCCCCACGGTGACGTCGGACCTGCGTACTTGGTCAAGTCAGTTCTTATAGCAGGTAAACGTTTACTTTTACCAAAACCTATGAATATGAAACAAAACAAAACGATTTCAGCAGCCCATATGGTGACATTTACAAAATAACCTATCGATATAGACGACGACTTTGAACCCGAAAAGGCAAATGGAGTTTATCTTAGTTTCGAAATACCAGAGGCCAACTGAAACGTAATCAAATATTTCTCTAAAATAACCATTTATTTATTCATTTTTTCAAATGGACAGCCTAACTAAGCCAGACATATTGTCCTTCTCCGATCACTGGTTCTTCGCTCTGGGCCTCACTCTTCAGAATTAAGAGTATCTAGCCATGTCTTTCTTTCACCACAAGGTTCTCTGTCGCTAATTCTCCCTTCAATAAACACAATTAAAACAGACTGCATAATGACTAGCCGACAGACTCGTCCAATTATCCACACCGTATTCACCGCGGGACGATAATCCGGCAGGCCTCTCCCCCCTTTTCATTATCATACAAATGGGATTTTGGTGCCCTCTGCATCCCAAAAAGGGGCGGCAACCGGGGGCGTGCCTTGTTCTTGTTTATTAGTCGGCCAGTCTCTCAGATCGTGAGAATGGATGTGACAACCCGGCTTCAGCTCGCTTCAGCCATCTGGTCCAATTGCCGGGCCGATCTCTCTGACCCCGACTGAGACCCTACTGAGCTTGTTCATGGCTTCAAGGCCGAAAACAAACGAGAATTATTCCGACTTGTGTCCCCGAACTTATCTTTCGTTTTCTTTTATAATTTTTTTTTACGTTCCCCCCCCCCCTCCCCCCCTTTTTTTTCCCGACACGATACTATAGATCAACTAAAGAAGCCGTTTACTTTGACTTTACCTAAAAGTACCACCCTGGGCTGAATGGAGTATAACTACCCAGCAGACATGGGGATGTTCAAGAAATACGAGACTTCAGTACTTATAGAAATCGAACTCATGTTTTCTGCTTGCAAGGGTGAAGAATCTAACAATTACCCATCAAACGCCTGATGAGAACGTATCGATATTTGAGGGTGGCACAGCCTGTCTTCGATGATGGATCTTGCTCATGGTTCAATATTTGACAGGGCATTGTGTTTATTGTGTTTCTCCTTCTTCATGAAATGTGATAGGTAGGAGCGAGAAGTGGTGGGTGGTTGGCGGGTGCTATGGTGTGGTTTGCTTATGCTTTCCTATCAAGCATATATCGTCCTTTTTGTCTCTCCTCCTTCTTTTTTGTGTTTGTTGACTCTCTTGTAACACCTCTAATCTTCGACACTTATATGACATTATTGTGTTGCAAGTGCCGTAAAACACTTACTAAAAGAAAAGTGCGGAGAAGGGGCTGGGGGAGGGGGGTAGAGAAGAATGGTTATGGCCTCTTTATCACTGAATTGTACAGCTGCTATGTTTCTGTACTTTATCCTTGAATTCTGCGTGTCCTTTTTCTATAATATATTAAAGATGTGTGATATCCAGAGACTATAGCTATTTATGCCACACCCCTTTTTTTA
>NW_004797291.1:1386533-1387882 GCF_000002075.1 Aplysia californica | reverse complement strand
ACAGACAGACAGACAGACAGACAGACAGACAGACAGACAGACAGACAGACAGACAAGGAAAGAAAGTGAGAGAGGTCTGAGAATCGAAGAGACTCGACAGAAGGATTCGTCACCTCCAACCCTCTCCCTTTCCCACCCCAAACTATGAAATCAAATGCCTTCATTCTACACCCCCACCCCTCTTTTTTAACAATCAATGTCTCTTTTCTCATAATCCGGTAGTCGTATTGTAGATTGACGTAATTAGGAGGTAAACATTTCAAAATAGTTAATACAGATGAAATTATATATCCATTGTCGGGGAGAAACATGGTTGTCTTAGACAGGTGAGTGTCTTTACCGTGTCAATATCATTTTAAAAACACGCACGATGAGAAATCGGAAGTCGTCGTTTGTACAGATGACTGTCTTATACAGGTGGCCGTTAGAGCAGGTTCGACTGTACTTTACAGTGTTGAAAGGAGCGTTCAAGCACCCCGTCAACTGCATAGAATGCAAGGAAACAAGATCGTCTCCTCTCAATTTCTTTTTGGGAACGAAGTTAAGTGAAGACAGTGTGCAAGCATAGAAACGGGTTTGCAGAAAAAAACGTCATTTGTTTGAAATTTTCACATACATAATAATATCCTCTGACCTTTTATTGTCCGATATAATTTAGCTTTTGTTTAGTCTAGACAAAAGTTTGCCGTATCACTGTGTGTGAGAGAGAGCGGTGCCTATTTTTTAAAAATCTCCTCGGCAATTTGTGCCGGAATAGATGGATGGATAGATGTTTAGTTCCTTGGATGGAGTGCCAGGGGTTTATGGTGTTATGTGTGTGTGTAGGGTGGGGGATGGCGGGTGTGGAGTGTGGATGTGTGTTTCTGCATGTGCATGTGTTTATTTGTGTGTGTTTGTGTATATCTACTCTTTCTCTACCTCTGTAATTGTTCTTACCCACTTCGCTCTCTCTCTCTCTCTCTCTCTCTCTCTCTTTCTCTCTCGCTCTCTCCCTCTCTCTCTCACTCTCTCCTTCGTCTCTTCCTCTACCCCGTCTGCTTCCTCTTCCTTCCACTTGTTTGTTTATCTATTTCTCCCATTTTCATCCCCTTTCTTTTCATTTGTTCATCCTCCTTGTGCTCCACCTCATGCTCCTGTCCATCCTCCTCCTCCACTTTCCCTTCTTTTTGTTTGCGGCTGTTACTTTTGAGAGTCTCCTTTTTGTTCGTCTCGTTCTTCGTTTCTTTCATTATTAACTTCTCCTCCTCCTCCTCCTCCTCTTCCTCCTCCTCCTTCTCTTCTTCCTCCTCCTCCTCTTCTTCTCCTTCTCTTCTTCTTTTTCTTCTTCTTCTTCTTCTTCTTCTTCTTCT
>NW_004797291.1:1383315-1385089 GCF_000002075.1 Aplysia californica | reverse complement strand
ATCATCATCATCATCATCATCATCATCATCATCATCATCATCATCATCATCATCATCATCTCCTCCCAGCTCCTAATTCTCCTTACCTCTATACCTCTAAAGGACACTCCTTCATTCATTCCTCCAGCTGACACAGAAGGGCACATAACCCTCACCGGATTCTGATGTCAGTTCCTTTTTCTTCTTTTCCTGGGTTTATCTCTTTTTGCTCTGACTGCGCCGTAATATTGTTTTTCTTCTCTTTTGTTTTAGTTATTTTTTGGCTTGTCTTTCGTTTCGTTTCTTTCTCTCCATCTCTGTATCTCCATGCCCGGAGATATGAGGAGGATTTACTGTGTCAGCGAGCCCCCGACGTCTTCTTATTACTCAATGTGGAATGCACACTTGGCGATTGTTGCAGAATTTGAGGCGGTCTTTTCAGGACGCCATTTGATAGCTTTGTATGTTCTTTTCTGTTCTTTAATCTTTTCTGTCTGTCTGTCTGTCTGTCTGTCTGTCTGTATGTCTGTCTGTCTGTCTGTCTGTCTCAAAGAACTTTCGTCCAGCTCTACTATCACAGACTCTTGTCGATTCAATTTATGATTCGACTCAATTGTTTTGTTTGAAAGATGATAATTTGCTGGGGGAGGGGGTCTTTCATTATAAATTTCCAGCTCAGATGCATCGTCTTTTCGAAATGTTCTGCATGACAGGAGTTCCTCAGAAAAAAATGAAGCAAAACACCCTCCCTCTTTAAAAAAAAATCCCACGCAAGAACCTATCATTTACTATTATTTATATAGGACTAACAGTTGGCGTTATGTGTTGATGATTCTATTTCTCTGATGTGATCATCATGTAGATCCGACCAATCGGACTAAAGAGCACAATCCCTAAAATTCTTGCCCCTTGAGCACTACAAAACCTCTGCTAAATGATTGTGCTCTCGGGTCAGCTTCCCCTTTGAGATGATGATTAGAAAAGGAATCTCCCCTGGTCCGTCGTTATCGCGTCTCCTGGGAACAATGCGGAAGGAAATAATTACGTGCAGCATGAAACATTGCCCTATCTGTTTGTGGATAATACGATTCCATTTAGATTCTAAAAGGTTGGTTTTTTTCAATGTCGTTGTTGGCCCTTTCCTCGCTCAAGGCGTTTGTGTTGCTGTTGCTGTTTTTGTTGCTGTTTTTGGTGGGGGTTTTTGCTATTGGCGTTATTGCTGTTATTGTCGTTGTTTATTGTTGCTGCTGCTGATACTGCTGCTGCTACTATTGATGATGATGATGATGATGATGATGATGATGATGATGATGATGATGATGATGAGGAGGAGGAGGAGAAGGAGGAGGATGAGGATGATGATGAGGATGATCCATGAGATCGACTGAATGGAAATTAGAAGTGGAAAAACGGCCCAGAAAAAGACCCAAGACTAGGTGAAGCAACGGCGTCAAAACTGCTGGGTTTTTTCCTGATGATGGCCGCGAAATACAGAAACAGAAGTTTGCTTCTCCTTTTAGATTGCTTTTAAGTTGGGTATCAGTAATCTTTTACTTTATGAAGTTTTCTTTTACACATTTCTTTCGGATATGTTTGTCGAAAATAAACGGCGCAGAGCTTGCTGTCACTTCTGTCGTTTTCCTTAATTCTGTGGACTTTTCTCTTTTCCACGCCGCAACACCGAGCGTGATTCTGACGCCCCTGGAAGGGGAAACGGAGAAGGTGGAGAGAGAGAGAATGCCGAGAGAGAGAGAGAGAGAGAGAGAGAGAGAGAGAGAGAGAGAGAGAGAGAGGG
>NW_004797291.1:1378550-1381171 GCF_000002075.1 Aplysia californica | reverse complement strand
TAGAGAGAGAGAGAGAGAGAGAGAGAGAGAGAGAGAGAGAGAGAGAGAGAGAAGATCAGTAAAAGTTTTTTTTTCTCTTTTTTTTTCTTGCTGATAGAGTGTGTGTACAGCAAGGAGTTTAGAACTCTACTTTTAATCTCCTTGGTGTACTGGAACATCTATCGCTTGTACTCTTGACAAATTACGAGTGCACATTGGGGGATCGGGTCGAGTTGGTGCGGTTTGTTAGCCAGATTGAGCGGCAAAGCGCCTATCGTGGCACAAACCGATCGCGCCCGACTATTGTCACCTTGTTTTCGAGTTTGTTTTCGAGGTAACGAGCCGGACGATCGCCCCCGACCCAATCCGACCCGGCCCGACCCGGCCCGACCCGAACCCGACCCGATCCCATCCGCAATGGGCACCCGGTATAACATTTCGTCCTTCATCTCTGTTCAAAGTGACCAGCACCTGTTGTGTAACGGTTAAGCAGTTGAAAACGTGAGCTGGGTCCCTGAGCAAAGAGATTTTGTCTACGTGTCCACTGTGACGGATACGGCACGATTTTTTGCCGGGAGGAAGAAAATCGGTCGGGTCGTTTCCGTCTTGTGTGTCCTCACAGACCGGAAAAGACACGTCTAGTCTGTTGGCCTACTTATTCCCCGCATGTGTACGCTAGGCCGCTGTCGTGGCGGGCTGTGTCCTCTGTACATGGCTATAAATAGTTGAGGTCAATGAACCCAAGGCTGGAATAAGAAATGAATGGGGGTTTTTAAATGGGAAATTGGTAAAATTGTTAATATGCGTTTAAACCAGGTGGTTTGCGCGTAGATTTTACTAACTTTGAGGCGCTGATTACGAATATGACAATAGAATTTTAATCCGAACTCAGAGTTACAATTTTATTTAGCTCCGGCGGGGCCTATGGCTCATGAGTCACAACCTGGCCCGCCTAAAATGCAGCAAGCGGCTTTCCAACCGACACGTCTTTTGTCGGGGCGTGTCGTGTCGTATCTGTTAACACAGCCAAACGGACTTTTCACGGATTTCTTAGAAAATAATCGGTGCTCCATTTCAACTACCGACTTTCCGAGAGACGGAGAGAATTGGGTCGGTTGGTGTCCGTGGCAGTGGCCAAGGGCCCTTTTCTTTTCTTTCCGAGTGTCTCTGTCTGTCTGCTCTAACGTTATGTACGTCTTTCTCAGCCGGGATCGGCGCTGGCAGGCAAGTTTGAAGTCGCCTGCCTCTTCAATTATCTAAACTGTGTATATTTTACTTTTTTTTCTAATGGAGGTGTTGTTACGCCCCCTTCGACTCAATTCAGATCTGCTGACTCTTTCTGCAGCCTTTCTACTGCTACTCCTTCGCTTCTTCTTACTGCTGTCTTTCTACTGCTACTCCTTCGCTTCTTCTTACTGCAGCCTTTCTACTGCTACTCCTTCGCTTCTTCTTACTGCTGTCTTTCTACTGCTACTCCTTCGCTTCTTCTTACTGCAGCCTTTCTACTGCTACTCCTTCGCTTCTGCTTACTGCTGTCTTTCAGCCACACCCCTGATCTTCTGGTAGGAAAGATCTACACCTAGCCTACTCGGACAAGGGCGAAAAATCTCAGAGGGCCCGTGTGCAAGTTGTGCACGTTAAAGATCCCTTGGTGGTCTAAAATCGATAAGAGTAGGCTTCGGCCGCCACCCGGGCAAAATTCAAAATTTCCTACCATCTGAAAATAAGGTGTGTCCCGCGCGCACATATGACCTTATGCAGTTGCGAGCGCCGTAAAACACTTTACAAAAACAAAAACAAAAACAATTCAGATCATTTGCGTAGCAAGCTTACAACACTGTCTGTCAGTGCCAACCCGGGCTGTATACAACATCGCAGCAGGCAGACCGAGGTACTCGATACAAATCCTCCCCATTTGGGAATAGAACTCAGGTCTTTTGCGTACTACAGCAAAGTGCCTAACCGTTACTCTAAACCAAACACGTCGGTATTTTGTTGCTGGGACGTAACACAGAAACACTTTTTAAAAAATAGATATTGAATATTTGTGTGTGTATATTATAGTTAGCTACAGGAAACCTGAAGAAGGGTCTTTTTCTTGATTATCGTGAATTAACTCATCTCCCCCTTTCTTCCCCATTTTCCATTCTTTCACCACCACCAGCCTCCCCAACCCCTCCCTCCCCAACCATTTATCTTTACCTTCTTGAACATCCCGACAGCTTTCACAACGAGTCGCCTACTTCGGTTTCGTTTACTCAGCTAAGTGTCATATTTTTTTTCAAGCAGATTGCCCAATCACAAGATCGGTGTACCATCTGACGGCTACGTAATTCTCCCACATTTTGCCTCGAATATTATTTTTAATTTAGATAGATTGCTTCTCTCCTTCTCACTATTTAAAAAAAAATTATTTCTGTTATCTTGTTGTAATAATATTATGATAATATACTGTTTAGGGGCAATGGGTAGGGTGGGGATAGTTATTGCAATGGATTCGAACTTTGCTGTCGAAAATGTAAGTGCCTTAATTATTTCTTCAGCGTATGCCATGCGTATGAGCGAGCAGCTTTTCTGTTATCATTGTTGAAATAATGTACATTATTTGCTTTGTTTGTCTTGGCGTTGGATTTTGGTGGGGG
>NW_004797291.1:1372950-1375122 GCF_000002075.1 Aplysia californica | reverse complement strand
ACCTCCCCATTTCCCCCCGTCCCAACTTCTTTTCTTTACGTCAACACACAGGAAAGTGAAAAACGCACGTTTCAATTTTTAATTTTTATTTTACACTTAAACAAAACAAAACGGCTTCAACATTTTCATTTGTTGTTTTTCTTTCTTAAACGTGTTTCTTTTTTTTTGGGGGGGGAGATATATCTATACGTGAAATGGAAAGTTTACAAAGCAAGTCTGTTCCTCCGTGCCGCTGACACGTCCGGCCTCAGCTGATGAGAGATGAGAGAGGCACGGATGGCGACCCGCGAAATATCTGGCATGAGTTTGGTAGGCAATTACTGTCAATGCAGGTTTTTTAGGCTCTGTCGGGCTGTGTGGTGTACGTCCTATCTTTCCAGCCTTACTTCTGGGCTCCGGGTTTGGGAAAGGGGGGCTTTTTTGTTGTTGTTGCGTTGTTGTTGGGATTTTAGTGATACAATGGACTCTTGGTTTAGTCTGTCTCTCTACCTTGCTATCTATCTATCTATCTATCTATCTATCTATCTATCTATCTATCTATCTATCTATCTGTCTATCTATCTATCTATCTATCCTTCTATCTATCGATCTATCTATCTATCTATCTATCCTTCTATCTATCGATCTATCGATCTATCTATCTATCTATCTATCTATCTATCTATCCTTCTAACTATCGATCTATCGATCTATCTATCTATTCTCTGATTGTGTTAATAGGGGCTTAAGAGCACCTACATTAAAAGAGAAAAATCTCTCGATCTGCAGTGTGATAAAAACTTACTTTGTCCTTCGGTTTTGCGTTCTTCCCACCTTTCTTTCTACCGGTTTCTTTTTTAAACTATTGTAAATATTTTACTCCTGTATTGACCTTATTTAGATAATTTAGGACATGAACTGCTTGGACTTAAATTTCGCCTGTTTGGGACAAGCAGACAATTCACAATAAAAGCATTCCCACTCGGTGGTCGGACTCACGTCTTCTGTGTGCAATGGGAAATGGTCTTCTTACCTTTGCACGATAGACACACGTTGGTTTTTCCGCTCGTTTTATTCGACCACCAGACCACGTTGTCCGTTTTCGAATTAACCCCTTTCTGTTTCCAATAGAGTATAGATAGTTCGTTCATTTCGAGACAAAAGATCATTCGAATGTTTCCACAGAGGGCATAGATTATTGCTTTGTGTATTGCGTTTAGGCTCACTGCCGTCGCACACAAAAGACATGAATTCGATTCATATGTGAGGAGCATTTTTATCTGGTATCTCGATCTTTCGACTTGGAGGATGCATCCCTCTCAGCCCGGGTTGGACTTGACAGACGGAGTCGAAGCCCGCTTCCTAAATGGTCTAAATAATCTAAATTGTGTCGATGGAGACAAAGAAACGTCTTAATCCCTGAAGCTGTTAAATCTTTCTGCTTTATTCAGTAGTTACAAAATGAAGCTGAGAATCTTTCCCGAATGAGAAATACAAAATTCGTGTACGTACGGTATTTTGTTTTGCGTTTCAGCGGACATAGCCAAGCCACCCGCCCCCTTGTAGTGTGAAGTTTTGCTCACTTTGAGTGTACAGTTGCTCACGAGTTACACCCCCTCATCCCACAGCCTCTTAACTCACGGGCGCTCTCTCCCTGGCCTGGCGCACGGCGGTGCCATACGGATGTCAAAACAGAGTTTAAGTCAAACGGTTTACAGTGTACGCTTAATGTCAGGGAGACTTGGAGATTCCGCTCAATCCCGGGGGTCTGCTTCCGCTCGGTGCTAAAGGTTACGAGCAACTAATTGGCTTTATTTCGAGCGTCATCTTTTAACGTTCTGACGTCTGTGGAGAAATGGTTGCAGCCTATGATTTTTAGCCTTGCATGTGGTAGACGTGTGTTCGGTTCCCAAGTAAAGAAAGCGGTTTTATAGAGTACATGCAGTCAGTGTGCTGGGATCGCTGTGTCCCACTTTTCTTGTTACGCAGGTTAGCTTTGTTAGGCAGAGTTAAAGCAGACAGACCCGCTGTTAAATTGTTCAAAATTGTGTTGCTTAAAAAAAAGGAACCCCCCCCCCTTCCCCTAAAAAAATCAGCACTACCATCTACAACTATTCTTGATTGTTCTTTTTAAATAGATTGATCTCTTTCTCTCTCTCTTTTTCCCTCTCTTTCTCTGGCTCTCTCTCTCTC
>NW_004797291.1:1368891-1372182 GCF_000002075.1 Aplysia californica | reverse complement strand
GGTTAGTAGTGTGGGATTTTTTGTTCTTCATTTTGTTTATGATAGTGTGTTTTCTTCTTTCAAGAACAGGGTGTTTAGACATCTTGTTCCTTTCACCCGTGCGATTTCACAAGGATAAGGGCTGGTGGTGTCAGTTGCCTGACTAAGCTGGAAGACGTCAAAGAGTGATAGGCAGGTCGCGTAGTGGAGTGGATGAAGCACGACTGTTGTGAGCTGGTGATAAGAAGGTTGCGCTCTATACGCCAGTATAACAAGACCGCCCCTATAACAGGACCATCTAAGTCTCGCTGATATTGTACAATATTGTTCTATAAGAGCCAGATCCGCGTATCATGATTATGGCGCGAAGCATATTTTTCACCAATTGAAAATGCGTATCTTGGCCTTCATTTCTGTATAAGTTTCATTGGGCTTCCCGCCTTAAAATCGCTATAAAAAGCAAATAATTGTTTCAATTATCATAGCTGTTTGCTTCCAAATTAGCTCATCTTGAGATGTGCGGAATGGATTTCAATATTGTTACAACGTGGATGGCGCAACAATAATTACTACGGAACCGACAGTAAAGCCAAGAATTCCTAAATTCCGTTTTATTTGGTACGCTTTTTCGTGCTTGGTCGTTTCCGGTGTGTTGATCATTCATAGATACCTAGATTCTACATTAATCAGTGTTTTTTGTTCTTCCTAAAAAATTCCCTAAAACCTTGACACGTGGAACTGGCTCTAAAAGGACGATATGCTACTTCAGTGTCCTTCTTCTGATTTTTTGTGTCTGTTGCTTTTTTGCGTGTATTTGGAGCCGTTATTGGTGGGTTCTACTGTTTTCTTTCCCCCTGTTGTTTTAGCCAGTCTATCCTGCCTTTCGTCCCAAGCGCTAAATGGCTGTAATCGTGTTTTCTGTGCTTTTCTTTACTTGAACAAACAAACACGAAGGCGCCACTCGATAGTTCAACTTCTTTTTCTTTCCTTCTCTTGTTGCTGTCTGTCTAACTTTTGGGATTGCGCCGAGCGACCATTATCGTGTCAATGTGCTTCTCTTAAACAACAGCTGGCTTGCTTTTTAGTTTTTGTATATGTGTGTATGTGTTTTTGTGTGTGTGTGTGTGTGTGTGTGTGTGTGTGTGTGTGTGTGTGTGTGTGCAGTGTGTGTGTGTGTGTGCAGTGTGTGTGTGTGTGTGTGTGCCTAGGTGCACTTGTTTTTTTTTGTTTTTTTTAAGGGGAAGGGAGAGGTTTAGTACTTGTTGTGGTCTTTTTTTCTTAGTTTTGATATGATGTTAAAAATATTTGTAGGCCTACTTTTATTATTGTTATACTCGTTTAAGATATTTATCTATATTCCTCTTTTAGATTTTGATTGTCTCGTTTGTTTTTTTAAAATTAATTTTATCTATTTCTGGAAAATTGGAGGGACGTCTGGTGCATGATTGGGGTTGCACGGCGTTTTACCCAGAGGTTCGTTTTGTTATCCTCGTTTGCTTTGTGTATGTGTCTGTATTTTGGTGCAAATGTTTTATTTGTTTGTTTGTCTTTTGGGAAGCGCACAGATGGTACGAATGTTCAACTTCCTTTTGTCTGTTTTCTATCTCACTTTTCTCTGTCTTTCTTTCTTCATGCTGCCCACTGACAGTATCAAGTTATCGTAAATACTGTTTTTGTCGTTCTGTTGTTTCTCCAAATTGCTTCTGTTTTGAAGTTTACTTTTGAGACGAGACTATGATTCTTGAATGTTTTTGTTTGAAATGTATGATAAAACATAAATTATACGTTTTGTTTTGTTATTTGTTTTTAAAGGGTTTACAATAGGGAGTGGGGGAAGAGGGTTGGGGCAAATATGCGACCTCAAGTTCCTAGTCTTTCATCTTCTCTTCCCCTCTATCAATATCATCTTCTCTAGATGGATCATAAGGATGATCATAACTCACATTTCCACTCTTTCTTTACGCTTCATGGCATCCCCGTACTGAATAATAGATCATTCTCTGTATTTATCTCTACGTTGGGAGTTCTCCACCCTGATACCGATCTGCTCCTGATTGGCTACTCAGTCTTTCAGCCACTCCGATGACACTCAGTCACTCATACCCCCAGTGGTACTATAAAGAAGTCAGTGCCCGCCGGAGCTCTATGGTGTTCGCTTTTTGCTCGCATCCGTTCATTTGTAGAGTGCGTCCATTGATCTAACTCAAATTCGTCATCATCAGAGATCTTGTCGTGGTATTTTTCTTTCTCAAATTCGGTGGGGGCTTCTGGAACTCAAAAGCCAAGCCGTGGGTTCTCTCGACGAGGTCATTTATTTATTTATTTAACACTGAGCACCATATTGAGCGACTTTACTGAAATTGTAGTCTTTCCCTTCTACTATTTTTTCTTATTCAGATTTCTTTTTCTCGGCAGAAGAAAATGCTGTCTTTTCCAAACACCGCTGCCAAATTTAGAACGCTTGTCTGTTTTTGTACTTTAATTTGTACTTTAAAAAAAATGGAACTCAAGTTTGGCTTGCAGCATGGTTTTCCTCTCTGTTATACACGTAATTTTCTCCTTTTCAAAATGTAAACATCATTACTTTTTTTAATTGCACCTTTTGATGCTCTTCATCGTGGCATATTTGATTATCTCCTCCGCTGCTGCTAAGAGACGTCGAATATAATCAATAGGTCAACTTGACTTCTCACCGATGCACAGTTTTAATGATTGCGTTTCTATATTGAGTCCAGCGTAATCTTTGTTGGTTTTTTATATCAAAAGTGTATTCAGTCACAGAGTCGCTTTCAAGATTGTTTTTGAGCGAAGTCACCTGTTGCGAAGTACAAGAGGACGAATTCAAATGAATAATTTATTTGGCATCATAGAAGTTAAACTTAATCGGTCTCCTTCCGATTAAATCGTATCGTGTGCACAGTCCATAAATTAAGCCCTCCGCCGAGACAGCCACTCTCACCCGCGACCATCACTCCATCAGTGTGCTGTATGCACTGTTTCATTTCCTGCCGATCGCCCGAGATCGCCCGAGAGCCTGTTCTGTTTGCCCAGCAGACGCGGAAGAGTGGCTCGTAAATCCTCAGAATTCGGGAAAAGTACAGAATGCACAAAGGGAGGCAGGCATTTTTGGGGTTTATTTTATCTGCTGGGTGATCTGAAGCCTCAAGCTCGGAAATGATTAAATGATTTGAAGTGATAGCTCTTTGGGCATTGGCCCACAAACGCTAAAACATTGTCTCGCAAAACATGCTTTCTTTCTATCGTTCTCTCTCTCTCTCTCTCTCTCTCTCTCTCTCTCTCTCTCTCTCTCAC
>NW_004797291.1:1360833-1366106 GCF_000002075.1 Aplysia californica | reverse complement strand
CCTTTCACTGCCCCTCCACCCCCTACTCTCCTCTCCCCCCCTCCCACTCCTACCTCCCCTCCCCCCTTTCCACATGCACACACACACCCGTTTATCAATTACCTTCTCCGGCCGCACCAACAGAGAGGCGAGAGAGGACTATGGTCAAGCACCACCCTCCTGACCTTTCGACCTTGACATCTGCTAAAACAACGGCCCCGCAGACCCTCACAGAGAGTGTCTCTTGTGTGTTCTAACGCTTGTTATACCCTGACAGTTCTGCAACGTAGCTTGTTCCTTGACAGTTTTTTTTTTGGGGGGGGGGGGTTTACGCCCAAGCCTCGACCAGAAGAACAAGGCATGCAACGGGCTAAGACAAGGGTTTGATAAATGGCCAGTCCCACTAGCTGTTGGCCCCAATGTGCTGTCCACAACTTCGTTCTTCTGGGAGTCTAGGGTTTTTTGTTAGGCAGATTGATGAGTTTCTTTTTGTCCTGCTCTGACACTAAGCACTGCTCGGAACTAATGGGCGAGCTTGCGAATTAGACGGTAAGAGAAAGAGAAGTCTTTGTTGTGTCGGAATCAAGCTCAGAGAAAAATTAAGTCGTTCATAACGAGAAATCGAATGGAACGTCTATCAGTTGTAACATGTCTTCCTACATTGCTGGTGGTTGGAAGGTGCCTCAATAGGTTCTACATTTTGTTTTTACTATTCCTTTATTTTTATGTATCTAAGTGTTTTTCTTTCAGCGCAACGCCATGTGATGATTATTGTTTATATGGGGGTTTTTTTTACCTCTTTACTCAAGCTCAAAACGCTTTGTATATTCCCCGTTTAAAGCTTTCGTAAATGGTGACCAATAAAGACAAATTTGTGCTATTTTCTCCTATGTTCAAATCAAATTTTTATTATTATGACCTTATTGTATTGCAAGTGCCGTAAAACTCTTACTAAAACTAAACTAAAAACCAAATATAGCGTAGGTAACAGAAAGTATGACAAGGCATTGGGCTATGGTTATGGAGTCTGACCGGAGAACGTTTCTGTAGCAACGATTCCTGCCCAGGTTTGTCAAAGTAAAGCTCACATATTCTTACCTCTGTACGTTTTTATTTTGACAACCAGCTTGGTGGCTCGCCTAACTCTCTGGGAGCACATAGCCCAAACTACTAACATTTCAAAATGTGGCTTATGCCACTGGATTGAACAAGACATTTCGCAAATTGTGTTGTAGCTGCCAAGACACCCATTAAAATAAATCAACACATGTACCAAAATTACGACTATTCAGTGCGTGAAAAGGAGGAAAAAAATGTTTACATGTTGCCGTCGTTGTGGCCATCACTTGATTGGCAGCAAGAAACCGCCTGTCGAAACAGCCCATGTGTAGATGTCCTTTCTTTCTTTCAAATATTTTCTTTGCTCTAATGGGTCCCTACTCTGCTCATAATTGGATGATGTGATGGCCCAGCCTTCTTGATTTAATATATTTAAAAAATACGGGTTATTCCATATTCTGTTTTTCCTTGAAAGTAGGGGTGGGGGATGGGCGGCTTTCGGTAGAAAATAATTTATAACCTCTTTTGGGAAGAGAGCACATTTTAAAAAATCAATATTTAGGTGTGAGTGTGTGTTCTATATGTACTTTCATCGTCTTACTCTTCTTTCTTTCTCTCTGTTTCTTTTTACTCTTTCCACTGAGCCAAACTCCACATCGATAAACTGAGCCTTTGTGAGTCATGAAATGTTAAACTTATTTTAGAATTTAAAGAAAAGCAAAAAGAAAAGAACAACTAAATCCTCTTGAAAGGACTTTCGACTCTGCACAAGATCTTCGCAGTCATAGACTTATTCTTGGCTATTGCTAGACAAAATAATGTATATAATATGTCATCTCTTGTTTTTTCTTCTTTGTGCCTCTGTGCGCAATCAGCTTCGGAACTACCTAAGGAAACCAAAACTCCAGTTATCTCTTTCTCTCCCTGATTGGGTTACACTAACGGCCTGCAGATCTTTTAATAGATGAGGGCTCACCCCTCCGATCCCTGTAATCACCGTCTTAATGACAATTGCTTTAATTACCAGGCGCGCGTGGGGGGACGCGGGAAGACGAACCGTGCGGCGGTCAAGTGGCACTGACATCCCCCTTGGAAATTGAGATCTGACTGTGTCTGCATGGCCAGGCAGATGGACGCGTCGCCATGGAAACCCCACACGTTCCCCTGGCGCTTTTACGACTTGAAAATGCCTTGTAGCTTTTAGCTCGACCCAGCAGGAGAGGGGAATTAGGTTATAATGAACTGCGAACGGAACATGTGGGAATACCGGGGTTGTTTTTTTTTACTCGTTCTTTCTGTTTTTGTCTTGAACAAGTATTGTGTGTTGGATGTGTCGAGACATGTCTTTGGATGTAATTGTAAGTCTTCTGGACTTTGTCAGTGGGAAGGATGATGATGATGATGATGATGATGATGATGATGATGATGATGATGATGATGATGATGATGATGAGTAGTAGTAGTAGTAGTAGTAGTAGTAGTAGTAGTAGCAGTAGTAGTAGTAGTAGTAGTAGTAGTATCAGGAATATTGTATCGCTCTCTCTCTCCCCCTCTCTCTCTACCCCCGTCTCTCTCTCTCTCTCTCTCTCTCTCTCTCTCTCTCTCTCTCTCTCTCTACTTCACTCTCTCGATCTCCCTTTCCTATTGCTCTTTCACTAGCGGCGTGTTGTCTTCTTCTCTGAGGATTCCTATATCTCTCATCTTTATCTGCCATCCTCGCTCTAATTTGTACTAATGACTTCTCGAAAACTTTTAGTCCATATTATGTTTTGTTTCGCCTGAGACTTTACATCTTAAACGCACCTCATGATTATCATCCCAGTTTTGGGGGCCTAAAGTCTTACTAAGTAGTACTTGTTTGGTGTCTCATTTTCACTGTGACTCGACGTCTGTGATGTCGTGGTTGGGCTCTTCCCAGTTACGCCGAAAACACGTGGGCTTGATTCCCACTGTACTCATTTCGGACTCATTTTGTGCATTTGAAGACGAGCAGTTTTGGGTCACTTTAAAAAAAAGAAGGATGACGTCGTTGGTCATTCAGGATTTTCAGGTCTGTTTTCTTTATCAGAACTTACAAAGGCAGGTAACAACATGAGTACTGTGAAATATGTATGTTTATAGTTCGATTTGTGTAGGAGGGTTCGGATGTGCCGAAACACTGCATTTGGTCTGCTGCTGATTGGACGTTATATGTGTGTTCGCTTCGTCCTTAAAGAGCTAAGGATGTCTCCTCCTTTCCTCGACTCCCTCAATTCATCTTTTGAGTGGTCTACCTCTTCCTTTATAGCCTGAGTATGGCCTACTTTGTGTTATAGGCTCTCGAGGCTGGCTGACTAGGTGACATTTGTAAGAGGTGGCCAGATTATTTCTTTTAGATTATCTCTTTTTTTTTAAGGTGAAATGCAGATAGAACTCTGTGCCAACAGGTGCTCTTAATTCTTCCCTTCTCTACCTGTCTCTTCTTGTGATGTTAAGGGTTAAGGGTGTCTATCTTGTCAAATTTCTACTTTTTCTACTGGGATGCTGTATCCCTCTCCGCCCGGGGTGGCTACTGACAAACAAGGTCGAAGCAGCCCGCCTCCTTAATGATCACATTCTGTTGATGGTGGGATGTAAAACATCCACAGTTGTGTACCCGCCTTGGTGCTCGGGTGACTTCACAAACCATCCTTTCTCCAAAGATGAGAATTTCTCTGACCCCGTCGTTTTATGCAAGAAAAATTCTGAAATTATGCAAACTGAGCCCAAAAATGAGAAAGTATGCGATTCTGTTAATTTTAACACAAAGAATGAGAAAGGAAAATAATCAGAATTTATGCAAAATATTATCAAATTTTGCTAAATTATGCGGGGTGCATAAAACCACGAGGACAGATTTCTGCTATCCTTAAACTAAAACTAGGGTGATTGTACAAACTTGGAGTAATTGTACAACCTATTGATTTTCTCCAGACGTCTACTTAGTTTTTCATGGCCTCTCCAGGCTCTCAACACAGGAGAATAATACATTAGTGTTTAGAGCAGAGCAAGCTTGTGCGGGTGGGGAAAGAAAACTCCATGGCATCGGGGTTTTTTCTTATGCTTTTTCTTTCTTCTGCAGAGCAGTTACTTTATTTTTTTTCTAACGCTACAGTATTATTATCAATCTCATGAGAATACGGTAGAATAACACCCCAACACTCCCCCTCCCCGTCCCTCTCCCCCTTCTCCTTTCCCCTCTCCACTTTCCCTCCTCCTCCCCCTTCTCCCCCCCCCCAACTCCCAGTTATTCCACCCGACAGAGGTCAAAAGATCAAATTTCTACATAACCCAAATTCTACCCCCATGTGTACAATTTTAGTCCAATAACCCTATTCGGTACCCTACCCCAAATGATACTGCTTGCGATAATACGAGTTATTTTTTTTAACGTGGCTCTCGTTTGAAAATGAGAACAAAACAGTGCGAAAATTCGAACGTTGGTCATACCCTGCACGACAACATCTCGTAACACATTTATTCTGCTTTTATCTTCGAATGGAAAACCCCAGAAACGCTACATAGCTCTTAAAAGTATCCATGGCATGTATATTAATCATGAAATAACATCTCTGACTCTGAGGGCTAATAGGGGAAAAGAAGTAGAAACATCGATGGCAAAATATAGGTAATATATAATTTGATACAGGCTTCAGTTCAGTTCCTTAAGGTTACACGGAAGTGAGTTGTCTACCAAGATATATGAAAAACGTGGTCTCTAAAACTAACTCTTTGGAGACTTACCATACCTTTTCCCTATCCAAAATAGGAAGGATATTAACATGTTTTTATGCACAGCAAAATTGTAAATGGCCTGATTTATCAATGTCATGCTCATACATGTACTGTGCTGGAAGAACATAGGGGGGGGAACTGCTGCTTTTTCTTTCTTCATCCTTACTATCGTCATTTTCCCCTACTTCTTTTGTATGTTTGTCACACTCTTGTGCATTGCTATTTCCAGGGTGCCTTGATAGTCAAAGTAGACCTTGTGTTGTTGAGGCGAGAGAGATGAGCAGAGTAAGCCTGATTCCCCGTTTGGACTTCTTTGTTGACACCCACCCTTGGTGCTCATATGACCTTATGCACTTACGTGCGTTGTAAAACCTTACTAAAACTACCAATTACAAAAAAAGTCGTGCATAGTGGGTTAAGCCCCTACTTCATACTTTGAAAGCAGGGTCACTAAACGGTATGGTTAAATTATCGGGGGTGGG
>NW_004797291.1:1356546-1359524 GCF_000002075.1 Aplysia californica | reverse complement strand
CCATCTATCTATCTATCTATCTTTCTATCTATCTATCTATCTATCTATCTATCTATCTATCTATCTGTCTGTCTGTCTGTTTGTCTGTCTGTCTATCTATCTATGTATCTATCTTACCCATGTTCGTGACATGCTCCCCAGGCCCAGAAGAAGCTGACAGTTCTACACAGACATCCCTCCAAGCTGCACCTGATGTGGGTAGGAAATACAAAACTGATCACCGCCTCTCCGGAGAAAACTGGCACACTTACTGTGCTCTCATTCTGGTGACGTAGATCCGATCTGCCTGAATTCTTCCAGCGTCGCAGTGCGTGTGTCATTATCTGCGGTTCTAACTTCGAGTGACTTGTTAAAAAAATATCTAGCTGGTGTACAATTTGTATCTATTAAATGGCTCTCATCAATTTCTTGCCTTTTTGGAAATATATTATGATTAGATTCCTAATATTATGTCACACTATGGTTAAACCTCCTCTTTTGTCCACTGTTCTTTCTCTAGTCTAGAGCAGAACCATGTTAACGCTGTTTCACAGTACAGTTCTGTTATCTTAGGTTTATTTTTTGCGTTTCCAAGATTTTTGGATATTCTGAAAAACTAACAAGTTCCTGTTAATACTTAGATCTGAGATATTTACTTTTTTTTTTTTAATCGTGTCTGTTACGATATAACATGTGGTCCCTGTTGATGAGAGGATGCCACTTAAAGGTTCAGTACCACGTCCTCACGTCTTCTCTTTTGTTTCTATCGAACCTGTCAGCTTCTTTTTTGTTTTTGTTTTTGTTTGGGTTTTTTCGTACCCGTTGTGTAGACGCGCTTGTCTTTATCTCAGACTGCGATGTGATTGTCTTTTATAGTTTTTTCTTGAGTGTGAGGATTGGCATTGTTTGAAATAGGTACATGTTTGTAGTTATTGGTGTTGATAGTTTGGTGTCTATTTTCAAAGTGAATATAAAGATATGATGATCACATATTTTGGGGAAACGAATTTGTTGTTGTTGAAATGCTGTAATTTTGCATGTGTTTGTTATTTTCTAGACAATCCTCTTCATTTGTGATATTGTCTAAAGCATTCCGTCCTTGGTAAGAAGTGGGGGACACTGTGTTGTGTCATGGGCAGGAGCCATGTCCAGTGGTGTTCAAGGACGATTAATTTATTTTTTGATTGCTCTTGACCAGCATAATATATCGGCATCTGTGATGGAATGGTTAGGCTCTTCACCGTTGCACGCGAAAGACATAAGTTTAGTTTTCAAAGCCGATGGGAGTATGGAATGTTTACAATAAAGTGGTAACTAATGTAGGCAAGTGGTTTGAAAGCTTTCTGATATTCATTTTATTCCGTAAGCATTCTGGTAGCATTTTGCTTGGTATTCTTCTTGTTCAGGATTTCTCAATTTCTTTTTAAAAAAGGGTCACCTTCCATCACATAAAGCCTGCCCGTATCAAAATCAACCGAAAGTGAATAATTCGCAAGTTTCTCATTTATTGAACTCCGAAGAGAACATATTATATCCCTTCCCCCAAAAGTATGTATGAAAATAAACAAGCAAATAGCGAGGTAAATCTGTCGAGATTATAATTAAACAACGTTCAAAAACTTTTTTTAGCCGCCTTTCTTCAGTCCTACGATTGTTTTTCTTATTTTGTCGTGTTGTATTATTGTGCTGCAAAATTTAGCATTCTACGTGCCATTGCCTCTAATTTGCTCATTTTCGATACTACTAGGATACCAGAGGTTCGGAAAATCATTTAGAACGAACTCGGACCCGCTTTCGTGCCTCTGCATTTGGAAAATGTCAAATCTTTCATTGAATTCCAGCTTGCCATAAATTGAACCCATTATTTGAGCCTTTTCTCACATAGAAGTATAAGTAAGTTCATTTTTCAAGCGTTTCAGTGCTCTGCACTGGGCACTACTGCGTCCAGAGACAAATTTATTTTGATTAATGTTTTGAAAATGCAGTACATGTGTTTATAGGGAGAGCACCAACGATTATGTTACTTGTAAACAGCCAACGCAGGAATTTTGATCGTTTGTGGTATAGCGGTTAGGCCTTAGTCGTAGCACGCAGAAGACTTGAGTTCAATTTTCGTGTGGGGAGAATTTTTATCGAGCATATCCTTCTCTCAGCTGGGACGTTGCATCCCTTTCAGCTCGAGTTGGTCCTTTTAGGCGGGACCGAAGCCAGCCTCCTTAATTATATGAATTGTGTCTATAGAGACGTGAAAAACTACTTTTTGTGTTGTAAAAAATGCCCAAAGCATGCGTACAATTACTTTACTTTAGTTTTGTATTATAAGCAATAAAACAAAGCCTCGTATGCCCGTAGGCTGTCTCGTTGCTTCCTTCGTTAAAACGAACAAATCAGTTTCCGTGTAAAGGCAGCCGCTTTTATCATAATATACCTATATACCAAATATTCGCTATTATGTAGTACCTGTGTTTTACCCTGTTAAACCCTGTTATGTTGTTGTATACAGTTTGAAATGACAAATATACAAACATCGCCAAATATCAATACGTGTCATAAGAATGACATAAATGATAAAGATTGCGGTGAGAGATTTTCAACGTAGACTACTCTGTGTCTGAATGATTATGTCACAGTGTCTGCTTCTTTAATGATCCTTGTTTGTGTGTGAAAATGGTAGTGCTGTTGTATATATTAATAGTATCCATAGTTTCAAATATTATTTATATTTTAATAACATGTGTGATCAATGATTACTGACTAGTGTACATGTTCAGTGTTGCCAGGTTGTGAAGTTAGTGTTTGCTCCTGTCTGATCTATAATTCGATTTAGGTATTGAAATAAAAAGAAAATAGAAAGTTTCCTGTCTTGCTGTTTTGTGTTTTTCAAGGTCTTTAAATACAAAATGTCAAAGTAAAACGTGAGGCATCGTGAGTATCGTGTACGTATGTTATGTGTGTGTGTGTGTGTGTGTGTGTGTGTGTGTGTGTGTGTGTGTGTGTGT
>NW_004797291.1:1354249-1356231 GCF_000002075.1 Aplysia californica | reverse complement strand
CCCCCCTCCTTTTTTCCAAAGCTGTGCTTGATCAAGCTCATGAGCAGTGTACAGATCCGAACGAAAAGCCATGAGGGATGGGTTCTAGTCTAGGCTATCTAAGTAACTAAGATAGCCTAGGTTCTACTAGTCTATGGGCTCTAGTTCCAGGCTCGAGATGGGATTGTTCCCGGGGCAGCACCTTCATCCCTTGATAAAATGTTTTTCCTGGCCCTGCCTCTAGGGTTGCTAAACAAACATGTCGGTGCGGAACGTCAGACGTTATTTTTAGGCTACCTTACCTCCTCACGTATTTTCACTCTCATAATTTTGTTTATTCAACTTCGGGCTGGGGAGAGTTACCCCGCTTTCCAACCCTCGTTGATTTCGAGTCAGGTGTAATCTTTGCAGTATTTCCCCCTTGCCGTTTGTCTCCGGTTTCTCTCGAGATCACTCCACAAAATGCAGATTTTTAACGTTTTTTTAAAGGAACGACCATCCTTCTTACCCCCCCCCCCCCAAAAAAAAACAAAAAAACCCACAAAAAAAAACAACAAAAACCAATCTAGATTCTACCTTTTAAAAATCCCCCAACCCATAGCTGTTGGCTTTTTCAAATGGCTCAACTGTTACGTTAGTGAGGAAAAATAAGCTCGTTGGCAATCCTGTACAGAAAACATTTACTCTAGATATTTCGCCAAGGTTCCTTAAAGCTCTTGTTTCGCTAAAAGTTAAAGACTGGACCGTTGCACAGTCAGAGACAAATGTAAACTCTTATATCGATGTTAGACCTATCTGTATTGTACAAAAGAAAAGAACAGACAAGAATCCAAACAAATCAGTCGTGAGAGACGAGTCCACATTGTACTCCTGATTAGTGAGTTGTGCAGTCTTTACAAAAAGCTATGAAAAATATACAAAACAAATAAAAAGATCTATTTTGGCGCAGTAATTATTTTTTTGAAGAAAAAAAAGACTGCAAGTAAATTATCAAGCATAGTCTTTCCTCCTATATGTCTACTCCCCTCTCTCTCCTCCATACACCCCCCTTCCTTCCCCTCTTTTTTACCTCAGTTTTTGTGGTGATCTTTAGCCGCAGCGTAACATTTAAGTATGTGTATTCAAAAAGCCTTGTAAGAATTAAGTTTTAAAACACAAACAACAACAGCAGCAACAAAAGCCCATCCTGTTCTGCTGAAATAAGCCCCAAAAAAGTGTTCAGTCCAATAAGACCTTACCAAAGCCTTGTTCTTCACGCTGGTCCAAGGTAGAGAACTAAACGCCAATATGGAATAATGCGTTTCACAGAAAGCTGATAGAAAATGCTTATTTTTATAGTGTCTGGTTGTTAAAACGCATTAAAATACCATTCTTTGTTGTGACATGCTTCTTTCGTTCTTTGCAAGGTCTCTCTTTTTATTTTAAAAAAATGTAGCCTAGTGCTCTTCTTCCTCCGTGTTGAAGAATGTTTAAAGACATTTTTGAACGTACAGATTTCATTATTTGCTGTTGCAAACTCTCAGTGTCCCCTGGGTTGTTGTTGTATTGTTTGTTTGTTGTTGTTTTTTTTTTGGGGGGGGGGGTAGAGTTTCTATAACCTTGCTCAGATGACCCAGACGATACAAATCTTTCAGTCTCGATTTGGCAAGTTCTTAAATTTGCAAAAATAAAGCAGTGGCGTTATTTACTTTGCATAGCACAGCCATATCACTTCAAACGTCATTAACAGAAGGCTCTTTTTCCATCCGGGTTAGTGCTGGTATTAGAGTTTCAGTTCAGGAGTTTTTCATTTGCTGTTAAGAGATATCCAACACCTCACGAAAGGGTGCTGTTCCAAAATAGTGAAAATCGAAACTCTCTCTTAATAACGTCTCGGTCACCTCCTCCCCAATCCCACCTCGCCCCCGCCCCCCACTCTATCTCTCTCTCACACACATACACACACACACACACTCTCTCTCTCTCTCTCTCTCTCTCTCTCTCTCTCTCTCTCTCTCTCTCTC
>NW_004797291.1:1352095-1354092 GCF_000002075.1 Aplysia californica | reverse complement strand
TCCCCTCCTCCTCCCCCTCTCTCTCCCCCCGTCTTAGTTCTCATGCGTGATGTTGAAGAAGAAAGATGGTTTCTGTACGTGTTCTCATACAGTGCGTCAGCGAGCTACAAAGCCATCTCTTTATCCTCCCTGAGAATGAAGGGAAATAGTCCTGTCTGTCATATATCCGCTCCCATTACCATCTCTGAGAAAATATTTACCTGCCGAGAGTTAGTCTAACCTGGTATGCCATAATACTTCACCTGAAGTCATACGTTTATGTACGTAGTATGTGAAAGGGGAGGACTTGTTTGTCTTAAAATATTATATCAAAATGGGGTTTGAGTTTTTTATATAGTATTTTAGAATGTGTGACTGTACCAATCTTTGTATCTTGTTTGTTGGTGGGTGTGTTCTACTGGTTGTTGGTACTTCTTGTTTTTTTGTTTGTTTGTTTATTTGTTTGTTTGCTGCTTTTTGTTTTTTGTTTTGTTTGTTTTTGGATGTTGTTTTTGTTGTGTTTTTTTTGTTTGGTTTTTTTTGTTGTTTTTTGTTGTTGTCTTTTTTGGGGTGGGGCTGATTTATTTTATGATTTCATGTTAGTCTTTAGCTATTTATCCTACTATCATTTTAATGTATCTATATACCTTTGGCTCGGTGGCCTTGAGCTTTACAACTTTGGCTAAATTACAAAAAGAAAGACTAACTACGCTTTGCCTTTGAGCCTGAGCCCATGAACCATCGACTGTCAGTGGATAACCACAGGTGGCGCTCCTCTTCGCCTGTAGCGAGACCTGCAAGCACTCCGAGCTTCTCACGCCAAATATATCTTTATCGGAGGGACGGACATCTCGGACGCCTTGTCTCACACATCACCCACGACCGCTAACGTATCCAGCGTACCTATTCTCGTGTTAATTTCTACTGAAACAACACGACAAGCATTGGATTCTACATGACAAAAAGGGCTGAACGTTGGGAAAATGCAGAAGATTGTTTCCCGTGGTGATCAGAAGAAACAAACGTTAATTAATTAAGCTGCTGTTTAGCTGCTAACTTGTCGCTGACACACAAGCAGAACAGTGGTGTAATAAATTAAATGAGCGCATCTCGAAAACTTTTAATAGCTCATTTAGGGCACAAAAATAAAGTATCTAAATTAAAGCAGTGCTAAAAAGTGACCAAAAAGACTTTTACAGTTCATCCAACGTAAACAAAGCAAGTGAGCAGGGGATTGTAAAAAAATGACTGTAAAAAGGCTTCGAGTGAGGAGTTTGTAAGAAGAACATAAGAAGTATCTAAGTGTGATGATCTGTTTAAACGGTGAATTGTTGATCAATTTGTGTGTGTGTGTGTGTGTGTGTGTGTGTGTGTGTGTGTGTGTGTGTGTGTGTGTGTGTGTGAACGAAATAAAAGGAAAAAGAGGGGAACTTTCAAGTTTCTTCACACCTAGGAAAGACACCAGACTGAAGAAAAAAACCCGGGGAAGGTGAACGTTCGCTCGTGCAGGGCGGGTTCGGGGGAGGGTGTATGTGTATCAGTATAGATCTAAAATTCTCCCAGAGATGGGACTGTTGTACGTTGGTTGATGCTCTGGTGTGGTTTGCTCCTTGTTTCCTGTCAAACATCTATCGTCTTTATCTCAACTCCTTCTTTTTGTGGTTGTTACTCCCTTACTCCCTTGTAGCACGTCTAATCTTTGGCACTTATTGTGTTGCAAGTGCCGTAAAACTCTTACGAAAAAAAGAGATGGGACTTCATCGATTTCCTTTGGGGTCGAATAAGAATAATACTTACCAGACCAGTGTAGGCAAATGCACAGTAGGCCTTCATAAATAATGTGTGATAGGCGGACCAAAGGAGATGGTATACAGCTGGACAGATGCGGAGACTGTAGCTTATAGGAGAGCAGATGTGCACGGAGAGCTTTTGTTGGTGGTCCATACTTTGGCTCGAAGTTAGAAAAGATGTGATGATGACCATGATGATGATGACCATGATGATGATGTGGAACTCCC
>NW_004797291.1:1349086-1350518 GCF_000002075.1 Aplysia californica | reverse complement strand
GAGAGAGAGAGAGAGAGAGAGAGAGAGAGAGAGATAATTTCGTTGAGAGACATCTAACTCACCTTCTTCTCTAATTACTATTTGAGCTTTAGGGGGAAAAGGGGAGCAGCAGGGGTGGAGGGCGGTGGGTTAAGGAGGGGTGGGGTGGGTATAAAAAACAACGACAGACTGCACTACAAATAAAGGTGGAATAAAATGGGTAATATCCATGGTCAGATGCACTTACACGTGTATTATGATTTATAATGGAGTCCGCTTAAGTCGAAAGTTCGGGACCATCGGAATTTCTTCGGTTCAGTCGGGTTTTTGGCCTAAAGAAAGTGCTCAAATAGAGGAGAAAATGTTCATGGACTCTACTCCCATTCAATAAGAGGCTGTTTTTCTGATAAATCAGGTGCGGTTAATGTGAACTCCACTATAATGTAATATTATATATATTTAATCTGGTAAATTATTGTACCTGTCTATCCTCCTGTTTTCCTTTCTTTTCTACCCTCTTACCGCCTAGACAAGTGCTCAATTGGATTAACTTCCCATTACCTGATAACGCCCACATTTCGTACTCAACCGATAAGGACAATAGCAGCGCCCCACAGGGCCCACCAGGCTCCCTCAAGTGCTCCTCTACCTCTGCTCTCCTAAATGACCAATTGCTGTCTCCAGGACAGTTAATCTCACACAAAAACAGCAACAAGCACTATAAAATGAGCGTTAAAAAGTAGACAAAGACGGGGACTGCTTCACCTGGTGCTAAGTACTCCGAAATCATACGCCTTAAGTCTCCCCCTGTGCTCACAAAACTCACCCTGTTTGTGGGCTTCTTAAATTCCTTTTTCTTTTTCTTTTTGTACTATAGTCTCTGGTCTGCCGGGCTGAGCTCAACATTTCCAGCATTCACGAGACGTTGATGGGGTAGGGCGGGAATTCCGTGGGATATCAACCCTGGCTCGGAATTAAGCGCCAGGATATCAGTTCCGGAAGAATAAATCACCTCCTTAGTACCGCCACGGGGTATCTCTTGCTTCCATTTAAAAAACAGCCAAATCTCTTATTTTAGCGGTAATCGGGGAGCCACGTCGTGGGTCTGGCAAGGTAAAGGGCATCGTGCCATCTCACAGGCAACAAATAAAACGCAAGAGACTTTTGTTTAAGGAGCGTGATGGAGGCGTTTTAGGAGAGCCCTTCTTTTGTTTCTTTGTTTACTTTGTCTTTATTTTTTTGTTTTGCTTTATGGGGTTTCCTTTTCGTCAATGGTTCTGACAATAAATGAAGACAAGGTTAAGTAATGGAGTGCAAAGTCATTTGTGTGCATTTTGAATGAAAAGGTTTTTTGTAAGTTTGGGGCTATTTGCAGATTTCTCTCTTTCTTTCTGGGTTTCTTTATTTTTTTACTTTTTTTGGCCCTTTCTGCTTCTGTCTGTCCTTCATACCC
>NW_004797291.1:1346719-1348344 GCF_000002075.1 Aplysia californica | reverse complement strand
TGGTGGGGGGTTTTTCGTTTTATTTTTGGTAAGTGTTTTACGGCGCTTGCAATTACATAAGGTCATTTGAGCGCGCGGGACACACAAAACATGTTCAGTTGGTAGGAAATATTGAATTTTGTCCGGGTGGTGGCCGAAGCCTACTCTTATCAATTTTGGACCACCAAGGAGTCTTTAACGTGCGCAACCTGCACGTGGGACCTCCAAGATTTGTCGCCCTTGTCCGAGAAGGCTAGGTGTGGATCTTACCTACCATAAGATCAGGGGTGTTGCTGAGAGACAGCAGTAAGGAGACAAGGAGAAGCAGTAGAAATGCTGCAGAAAGAGTCAGGAGCCCGGAGGAGGGGGCAAAGGAGGTGAGGGGGTCGGGGCAGAAAGGGGAGACGATAGCAGACGACAGAACATTGTTATACCGCAGGAAAGGATGTGAAAGGAGAACATTTTAGAGAAGAAAATTTTCTGTCGGTATTTGAATTCGAACCTGGGACCTATTGAATGAGAAGCGAACACCTAAGCCTCTAGGCCAGGAGAGACCCCTGTTTGACCTGTGTGTGCACACACAACAAAAGGTGGAGTGCAGTCCAAATATAGCTGTGAACATTATGTAGTTTGTTTATCTTACTGACCCCGAATTCCAGCGCTATCTCTACGATTTTGTTGGCTGTGAACCAAACTCGCCCATCGTTATTTTAGGAGACCTTTCAGGAGTCAAAAGGCGTATTTATAACGAATTGCTTTTGGCTATAAGAACAAATAAGATTTTTGAACTTTTATTTTTATTATTAGGCTGACGGGGAAAAACTCAACTATTTTTGCAGCGTAATCTATACGATTGGCTGAAAACCAAACCCGCCTATTAATAATTTGATAAACCATTCAGAGTGGAAAAAGTAAGTTAAAAACTGGTCATTTTCGGCCACAGAAATAACAACATCCTAGGTTTCATGATTTGGTGGCAGAAAAAAGACCTCACCTATTTTTGCCGCTTTATCTTTACGATATTTTTATTCTTGGCTGAGAACCAAACTCGCCTGACATTATTAATTTTAGAAAATTTTCCGGAATTAAAAAAAGCGTGTTAAAAAACGGATTACTTCCAGTTAAAGAAGCAACAAGATCCTTAAACTTTTGTTTTTGTTGTTAGTGGAAGAAAAAAATCCACCCTCTTTCGCCACTGATTGTACTTGTAAACATGTTACCGACAGATGAGGCTCTTCACGTATTAAAGTTTAAAACGAAAAATAATTCATGGAAATTTGCGCCAAAATTAAGATAAGTTTGTTTTGTTTTTAGCAGGCGATATCAGCGAAAGCGGCATGCCAGTTTGTCCTGTGGCTGCGGTACACAAGGCACACAGAACATTAACTTTATTGGTGGGGTTTATCAGATAGCACGGTGCCATGGGGAGGCCTACTGCCACCTTGGTGGGTACTTGTGGTTCTGGTGCCAATTGTTCTATTTATTTTGTGGAAACGTTCTTTCTTTCCTTCGTGTTCTTTCTCCCTCTTTCTCTTCTACTCGCTCTCTGTTCCTCAGACTGTGTGTGAGTGTGTCTTTCTCTCTCTCCGTCTCTCACGCACTCCTCTTTCTCTCTCTCTCTCTCTCTCTCTCTCTCTCTCTCTCTC
>NW_004797291.1:1344241-1346619 GCF_000002075.1 Aplysia californica | reverse complement strand
CTCTCTCTCTCTCTCTCTCTCTCTCTCTCTCTCTCTCTCTCTCTCTCTCTCGTCATTCTCTCCTTTGTAACGTTTGACCTGGATTGGTACAACGACAGTTGACCCTTCTTGTCCCCTAGGCTCGGTCTACTTCAAATCCAATCCTGAAATCAAGACAGTCTTTAGCAAGTCTCCAGTGGGAAGTCATAGTCGAGGGGTACGATGTCAGGTATTAAATGTGCATTAGGTTAGAAAGCTGTTAGTTCCATTCCAACATTTGCCAGGAAGGGTGCTAGCTGTATCCAGAGTTGCTTTATAATTCTTTTTAAAAATCATTTAAACAGTTCCAAATGAATTCCCGCTTGACAATCGACGGAAACAGAATATCTAAATGCTGGTGATAAGTTGCAACTTTCTAACCCCCCCCCCCTTCCTCCCCCCTAAAAAAATGTTTAAATTAAAATTGTTATCCCCCCTTGGGCCCCCCTTCCCCCTTTCAGGAGTGGGTCCTTAAGAATGGACGGGCCAACCTTAGAAATGATTGTGAAATCGTATGGGCCTCAAAAGCTTCCACGAGATACACGACCACAAAAAGGCTTTAATTTATTTCTTTATTGATCACAAAAACTATCCCAAAGCAAATGGTTGCACAAAATACCTGACTTTACTTCATCTTATCTTGCCTCGATTGACATAATCTGATGCTGCCTTCCTTCTCCTAGCCTTACATGTCCTTCCCACGCCTTACCTTACCTTACCTTACCCTACTTCCCCCTTCCTTACCTTATCTTACCTTTCCTGAACTTGCCCTATCTGACTTAACCCTCCCTTTGCATAGCCATCCTCTTCTCTGAAATGGGAATAACTATACGCATAATGACGCTAAGGTACTGTACCTGCTATAACAAACCATTCTACATCTGTACCCTCGATCAGACTCACAAAAAAATCTAGATTTGCCTACCTGAAGGCGAAGACTTCCGAAGATTTAAAAAAAAATAATTTGTTATTCAGCCGAGCGGTTTACGTTTTCGCCCATTATGACGCTGGCAATCTTATCTCACCATCTCCGCTAATAAACGCGATTTATGAGGCTTCATACACTTAAGTAGCTATGGGCGCAGTAAACCTTGCGCATCTCGGCGGGCAGAATCACGATTTCTCACAGTTAATCGCTCCGGCTTTATATTTTATGTTTTCTTTTTTCTGCTTTGCAATTAAGCGGAACCAGTTCAGGAAGCAGGTGAGCACACTAGTATCGAATAATGTTGTAGTCGAGTACGTGCAACATTTTAAGAATATGATCACTTGTGATCTAGTGAGATAATTTTTATAGTTTTACCTTTTCTTGGTCTCACAAATCCGTCAAATTTGATAAAGTTATATCTGAAAGCACGCACAGATTGACAGATATCTCTGTGTAAACCTGCTATAGAAGAAATTATGATGTATTGTCTAGCTATTAGGTTTAATTGTGGAACAATGTACCTTAATCAAAGATTCTGTATAACAAGATGGTTCACGCTTCTCTTTGAACCAATTAAAAAAGTGTCCTCAAAATCCGGTGGCGCCCTCTTCAAAAAAGAGCTTGCTTTGCGAAAAGAGTTACCCTACTTGTGTGGATAAAAATCAAAGTGAATTTAACTAGTTTTTGTATAAATTATAATTTAAATTTCGGAATAAGGCCTTTTTAAAATGGGTACGCTAACAAAAATCCTATTCAGGTGGAAGGGGCGACTGTTTTCTTCGTTTAATTTGGCTTTACGAACGAAAGGTGAGAGGTCATTAACATAAAATAAACCCAAAACTCCGCACTGAGCGAATCGGAACAGCTGATGCACAAGGGGAGGGGGGGGGGGGGTGCTATTCCTATTCTTCTTCTTGTGAAACGAAAGAGAGCTTCAAAACAAAGACTGCAAGGACACCTGAACCAATGCGCGGACTTCCGCTGACACTTTTTTGGCCGAGTGAACTGTCTTGTTATGTACGATCTTTGCCTTAATGAAGTACGATGAGTGTCACACTAACAATCACTACCTTAAAATTACAAGTACACAGTTCTATCTGCTCAGTACCCTTTTCTTTTTTTTTTGGTCCCGTGTCCTGATTTTGGTGCCCGTATTTGTTGGTTACGTAAAAAGAATGTAATGACATAGTGCAAATTGTTATGTTTTCTAGGGAAACGAAACAAGGGAAAGGGGTGCTCAGTACTCAATTTCGAGAAATTTGACAACATTTCAAGCTTTTTCGAATGCAAGTCTTTGAATGTCTTGATAACGACTCCGAATTCGTTTACTAGATTTAATTTCATAGAGCGCTTAGAACATTATTTTGGTTTAAGACCTCAAGGTCTTAGTAATACCAAACGGCCTTTGTAATTATAAGACAGCGCAATTTCT
>NW_004797291.1:1342934-1343993 GCF_000002075.1 Aplysia californica | reverse complement strand
TCTCTCTCTCTCTCTCTCTCTCTCTCTCTCTCTCTCTCTCTCTCTCTCTCTTAAAAATGAAAACTACCATCTATTCAACCAACAACGCAGTGGTGTTAACCCCGCACAGAATTCGAAAATTGCGTGAAAAAGAATACCGTAAACCCTTTTTCATGCAGAACTAGATAGCATAATTCATACGCTTTCCTGACTAGCTTCCTGTACGAATCCAACAGTTAAAGAATTTACATTTCTCCCAAAGAGAGCATTTTCCACACAAGCATGAAATCGGCTGTGTAGTTTCGGCTATTTCCAGATACAACTTATTAAGTACGATTCCTTAGTTCCCGCCAACTCTTGCAACTGAAGACAATTCTGAAAAATAAGCCGGCGTTTATACCATATCGTTTAGGCGTTTCAGTGTAGCACCCAGGAGACCAGAGTTCGATTCCCGTGTAGGGATAATTTTTTTTAAATCGAGTATCTGGTTCTGTCTGTTGCGATGATGTATGATGTATCTCTCTTAGCCTAGGTTAGTCTTGACAGGCAGGGTCGGAAGTCCGCCATCTAATTCTTTTTAATGATCGGGCTTATGTCGACGAGGAAGTAAAAATACATACGATAATAAATTTGGAAATAATGTGTTGTCTAGCTGTGAGCTGGTTTCAAAACATAGTTTATGAGAACTCGTGCATTCTTTTTGTAACCGTAAAAACGCAGATGAATCTTTGGATATAAAGGGCTAATTTCTCCGACATGATTAAAAAAAATCTGTCCCATTTGCAAATATCAGTAGCCAATACCTTTACAAAGTTGACTTTTCACGTTTTTGAGAAGTAGGATCTATATATCTAGTCAAAATGAGCACACTCCTGTGTGCATTTGAGTTGGGTTTTTTTCCCAGAGTTGCCATTGCACACTGCACACCCACCGACGTTAACTACAAATAATTATCGAGTCTACCAATCTTGTCACATTACTTTGAGAAATTCTATAGTCGATAAGCTACCCTTGATAAGCAATGGGGACGCCAAGGTTTGTGGGAAAGAGAGAGAGAGAGAGAGAGAGAGAGAGAGAGAG
>NW_004797291.1:1339703-1341119 GCF_000002075.1 Aplysia californica | reverse complement strand
ACACACTCACACACACACACACACAAACACACGCACACACTCATGTACACGCGCAAACGCAAAGACGTAATAATATATAAACAAACGCACTGACATACGCACCAGTTTCTGCAACCTGCAACCTCTACCTTTTGCCCCAAAATCACAGTGTTTTATGAACCGGCTAATGACGATACAAGTATACATAAAATATCACAAGAAAACCTTACCAAAAAGCTTTTTACAGTCTATGACTACCACGGGCACCCGAACCAGCCAACTATCTTTCAATTACCCGGTTAACCGGATAGACACGAACGCTTCAGAATCAGATCGCTCGGTCGGTCGGTGGGTGACAAGTCGAGTGAGAAGCGAGGGTCGAACGAGGAATCTGCCGCTCTTCTCTCAGTGGAGTTGAGAAGAAGAATCGCGAGGGATAAACTTGGGAGGAAGTCTGAACTCACTCTTTGACTTGTCCAACGAAAACATTTCCCAGAGGAAGACGAACGTTTTGCGTTGTCTGACGGGTCGGTCGCTCCTCTGATGTGAGCGAAGCACGTGCACTAGGATCTCTGTTGTTGTTGTAGGTACGTAGGCTGAGAAGGAGATTGCGTGTGGTGGTGATGTCGGTTGGTGCCTCTCTCAAGCGCGCGGGCTGTGCCGATTTTCGGACTGTTTGAAGGTGTGATTTGCTACCTTTTGGCGTTAGTGAGCGTTTGTGAGGCGCTTTGCGTTTGACGAGGAGTGATTTGTGGGATTTCTGTTTCTCCTGGGATTATCGTTGTCTTAGGTGGCGAGAGATTAAATACTCTCGTGAACGACTTCCAGCGGCGCAGCTCAATTCTGTTCATGTGCGGAGTGTCAGCGCAGATAGAGAGGCTAGACTCTTAAATCAAAAGGACTAATTCTTAACTCAACTACTCCAGAAGAGGCAGTTATTGTACTCTACTGCTCACACTTCATTCATTGGATTTATCGTGAATAGGTAAGAGCTAAATCTCCGAAATTAAACGTGTTCTTTCGTCTTTCTTACTCTTTTCTGCCCTTTTCCTTTTATTTCGTCCTCTTCATGTTCCCCTCCCCTCTCCCTCTTCCTCCTCCGCTGTCTAAATTAATGATAATGATACGATAATAGATGAAATACTAGATTTCTACTACTAGGTTATCTAGATCTACTACTACTAGATATCTACTACTACTACTACTACTACTACTACTACTACTACTACTACTACTACTACTACTACTACTACTACTACTACTGCAACTACTACTACTACTACTACTACTACTACTGTTACTACTACTAATGATAACAGCAATAAAGTTATAGCAATAATGATCATAATGATGATGATGATGATGATGATGATGATGATGATGATGATGATGATGATTAGATCTAAGCCCTATTATTATTATTATTATTATTATTAT
>NW_004797291.1:1337730-1339440 GCF_000002075.1 Aplysia californica | reverse complement strand
AAGAAGAAGAAGAAGAAGAAGAAGAAGAAGAAGAAGAAGAAGAAGAAGAAGAATGAAAAGAATAATTATGATGATGATGAATGATGCCGATTATGATGATGATAACAGAGATAGATGTTGGGGCTTTTGATAACAACAATGATGACATGATGAAATTGATAATAGGCGTAATGATAAAAATACTACTAGATATCTACTATAACTGACATTGACAACAGGCCTAACTGTCGAATTCACAAATTACAGAAAAATTAATTAGATCTAGATCTGGTGATGTGAAGTAGATCTAACATGACGGTAGGTTTTGGGGTGTTTTTTTTCTTTGTGAAATTGAGTAGATCTAGATATCTAGATCTAAGTAAATTTGAAATTTTAAACTCCGCTGGTGTATTTTTTACTTTGACTAGAAAGGCATTTTTTTAACATGAATTTTCCCCATATTATGGATTGGTCTTATCGGAGATAAACTTTAAGTATACATCGTCGCGTCCTGATAAGGTCGGGTAAATGACATCGGGTACATTTTTTTCAGGAGAAGGAAAAAAACCGTATTTATCATTAAAAAAGACGGCTTAGAGTTGTATCTGTCCGATTTTTATTTCACTTCTGGCGTTGACCAGATGACAAGGACATGTGGTTTCTTGAGGGAGGCATTGCGCTACCAAGAGCGAACTGCTCGTAGCTAGATCTAGATCTAAAGGGATTTGAAAGCAACAGCAATAACATCCGATGTTCATGCTGTAGGCTTACTGTTAAAAATGTCCACTTTTGGTTGTTTATTTGAATAATTCATTTTAAAAATGTTTAGTATGTCTTGCGAAAAAAAGAAAAATCGAAAACGTTAGGCCTATATTTTGGTAGGCTACTCCGCGGATATTGATAAATTATTAAATGATACGACAGTCTTTTGGTATATTGGGAGAATACGTTTAAAAGGAGTCAAGGATACGCACATAGACAGCCTTAAAACAATATTTGAACTGAATATATATGACCTTATGCAGTTGCGAGCGCCGTAAAACCTCTACTAAAACTAAACTAATCAGCACTATAGTTTTGGGCCTTGTGAAGGTATTATATTATTTATTAAATATCAGTATGAAAATGCCATAGAATCTATATTACTTACGTTTGGACTGAGTCATGCGGAAAGTTGGTTTTATACAACAGTGTATTTCACTATCATTGTCTCACTGAGCTTGTCAACATAAAATTTGTGAAAGCCGCAAAAAAGATCATTGCTGACGCGAAATACCCATTTAATTCAGAGTACCAGACAGCTGTTAGAAGTAAACATTTTATAAAATTTTTTTAAAGCAAGAAACAGCAGGTACTAAAATTCACCCATGATCATCATCAACACAAGCTGTTCTGTGCGTCATTGTCATCTGGCAAGTGGCAAGCACTTCCGTAACGAGCGACCACTATGAGAGTAGAACAGAGGGGTAAAGATAGGGGTATGGGTAGGGGTATGGGGTAGGTTTATGGGTAAGGGCTGGGTTAAGGTTTAAGTTTAAGTTTAGGTTTGGAGTAGAGTTAGGGTTAGGATTAGGGTTTAGGTTTAGGTTTAGGTTTAGGTTTGTGGCTGGGTTAGGTTTACGGTTTGGTCTCTTCTTTATTGTGTTTGTTTGGGGCGGTCGCTCGTTATGGAAGTCCTTCCGGGTTTGTATGTGTGTATGTGTGTAATTGTTTGTGTGTGTGTGTGTGTGT
>NW_004797291.1:1332216-1334260 GCF_000002075.1 Aplysia californica | reverse complement strand
CAAAAAAAAAACAAAAAAAACCAACAACAAAAACAACAACAAAACAACCCAACAACCCAAAAAAGAAACTAACAAAAACAAACAAAGCAAAACAAAAAACACAAAAAAAACACACAAAAACAGCACAGAGAGGCTTAAAGGTAACACGGCAAATATTCTCAAAGGATTATGAGTAGGCGTTTTGATCTTAATGTTCCCAATTTGACGGGTAGAAACAAGTTTAGTGTGGCTTTTGAATGACCCACGACGGCTAAGATGCAGGAATTAAGATAAGCCTCAATTCTTAGCTGAGAAAAAGTTAAATCTAGGTGTTGTTACTCCCCTATCGACACAGTTTAGCTCATTTAGAGGCGGACTTCGGCCCTGCCTATCAGGGCCAACCTGAACTAGGCAGTCCCTGCTGAAATACCGAAATGCTCGATAAGAATTCTGCCCATTCGGAAATCGAAGTCGAGTCTCCTGCGTGGGACGGTGAAGCGATTAACTGATACATTGCCTACGCCGATGATTTTAAGGTGGTGAGTGGGGTAATAATTTAAAGTAATATTTCAATATGCTTGAAAACGTAAGAAAGTAAAATCTGAAGACAGGAATAGGAGAGTGTAGAGTAGGTCTGTCTTTAAAACGGTAAAATCATTTGTCAGACTGTGTAAGTATATGTACAATGCACGCTTTTAACCCGAGGTTTTGTTTACCAAGTAATCTTTTTTGTTCCCATATTTACTCTTGCAATCGCTTGATAGGTGAATGTATTTGCAAAGTAATCGGTCAATCAAAAAGTTTTTTTTTCAATCGGTCAATTAATCAATCAGTCCACCAGTCGATTTATCAATCAACAGACCTATGCTTGTCTGTATGTCAAGCCATCGATTAGCTAATCAGTAAAATTCTTGAATAGACCCACTTGTATTTTTGTTTGCCCCACCAATAATCACTACACTGCCAAAGATGAAAATTACGAGAACAGAAAACAAATACAGTTAAGTGAATTACGTACTAAAATAAATGAAGAATTATGGGTGAATAAAAGCATCCAATTAAACAAAGGAATAAATAGACAAGGATGAAATAAATAAATAAACAAGTAATAAAACAAACAAATAAATAGATAAATACATAAACATACAGATAAATACATAAAGAAACAGACGAATAAGTATATAAATACATTCATTAATTAATAAGTAAATAGATAAATAAATAAATTTAATAATTAGGCAGTTGATTAAATAAATGAATTTTTTTCTCCTCTGCCATCTCTCGCTTCAAAACATATACATTGTACCAATAGACAAGCAGATCAGATCAACTTGCCAGGTAAAAGTCTACTTGAGTCTCTTCCATTGAGAACTTGCTTGACCTACATATGGGGTCCCCGCTCTCAATGGGGCTACATGTTGTCGGCAGCCGCTATAATGTCAGAGGCGTAAAACTACGCTGTATTTTAAACTTTTTTGTTTAAGAATGGAGGATTCAAGTAGACCTTTACCCCATGAAATACAGTCCAACCTGCTCTGACGGCGACGTCCTGTATAAGACAATCACCTGCACAAACCACCACTTCCTGTTTCTTCCCTTGCGTTTTGTTGTGTGTGTGTGCGCGCGCGCGCGCGCGCGCGTGTGTGTGTGTGTGTGTGTGTGTGTGTGTGTGCGTGTGTGTGTGTGTGTGTGTGTTTCTCATAGCAGTTTGTAAGGTTTCCACCTGTCTCAGACGATAATTGAAATAATTTTCCTCCTCGACAATAGGGGACCGTCTTAGAGAATTTCGACTGTTTACTGGTTGTAAATCCCGGTCAGACGTTCTCCGGGGGCAAAAGTTGTACCCACTCCACTATCGCCTGGTATCGCCTCGTGTGTCACTGAGGGGAGGTGAGGGCAGAAACTGGCCTCGGAATTGACACTTTGGATTAATACAGGATTAGTGTCACATGGCACGAGAGACTGCCTTGGGGAGGGGAAAGGTCAGCATTGTGCGTAACCCCCTCCGCACCTTTCTCTACCTAAAGAGTTATCTCTCTCTCTCTCTCTCTCTCTCTCTCTCTAT
>NW_004797291.1:1324972-1327995 GCF_000002075.1 Aplysia californica | reverse complement strand
GACACACACACACACACACACACACACACACGGACACACTCGCACACACACACACACGTACACACATAATCCTCGTCCCAGCAGTATGGAACCATCTATTGATTCCCCCATTGTCCCCCTGGACTGGCCAATCTAGCGTTCACATTCTCCCACTCACACAGGTAGATTTCTATGTAAAATCTATAGAATGTTATTGATGTCCTTTGTTGACACATGTCACGCAGCTTTGCATTGCGACACGGTCTCTGGGTTATTTTATTAAATGTCCGCGTAGATGTTATTCCATGGTGATAGTGATAACGGTTCATTGTTATAGGATAGGATGTGTTGAGGTTCCCGTGGTCACAGAGAGGTGTTTTGTTTTTATCTCATGTTTTGTGAATGCTATATATTATAAACTTTGCTATCGGGTAGTTTTGAAATAGTGGAGGTCGTGGTCCTTCGTGATTTATGGAAATTTAATTTATGCAGATGTAGCAGGTTGTGCCACTGATGAGGTATGGTGGGAGTGTCTGTAATTTGTTCTTTCCTTTTTTTGTATTGTCGTGCTTTGGTCGGCTTGGAAGACTGGAAATGTTGCTATTGTGGCCAAAAGTGTCAATCAGCCTGGGTGTGGACGTCCTTTTCTTTTATTCGTCCACTCCCTCTGACTTTGCTTTGCTTGTTTAGTTTAAGTAAGAGTTTCACGGCACTTGCAACACAATAAGGTCATTTGTCATTTTGTTTTAAGTTATAATATTGTATATTACGGAGTTTTTTTCAGTCACTTTTATTTGGGAGGGGGGGGGGGGTTGTTTTTCGAGGGCTGATCTGTTATTATGAAAAGTCCGCATATTTGTGGGCAAGTCGGTAGGAATGCCTGTAAAAAAGGAGTGAGGTTTGTTCAACATATGGACAGAAGATTGAATTTATGGATGTAAATTAAATCTATTTATGCTGAGCATAGTTTCCGAACTTTTGTTCTTGTTTGTTTGTTTATTTGTTTGTTTGCATGTTTGTTTTCTTTTATTGGTGTGCGTTAAGATTGGGACTGTCGTCCGTACTTGTTTGATAATTCAATGGTGAGATAAACCGAACAGTGCTTTTTATTACTTCTGTCTTTCGTTATACTTATTAATACGTAGTAACCTAAGTGTGATATTTTTCCGGCTTGGAACGATATTCGGCCGTCCTAAATATTATGTCCTAACTACGTTTTTGTGTCTTTGGCACGTGAGTAAACAAACCCTGGGTACAGAACTTACAGTGCGCCATGGACTGTTCTTGGCCCGTTGTTTGCGTACGCTAAACATTTATTGAGACACTGAAGTATGTGGCTCCATCATAACGTTGACACATCTGACCTGGCCGCGAGTATATTATTCTGAAGCTTTGGACACTGAGATAACCGGGTAACGCTATAATGTCCACTCATGTCACAGGCGTACTGAATGTCTTTTATAAGACAACTTTATTCACGTAACTTGACCCTTTCCGCCGGCGCCTGTCACCTTGCGGTGTGGAAGGGACAAGCAAACGTCTTTCTCTTGTTTGTTGTATCGCTTGTTGCATGGTTATGTGCTTCTTGTCTAATGTTTCTCTGACCCCCTTCTATTCATTTTTTCCTGGGCTTTGTTAAGACAACGAACGTAACCTTCTAACTCACTTCTGGTCCCGGAGTATTGTTAGACAGGATGCTTGGAATTTCTATAGGTTAAAGAGATCACGTTTTTGTGAAAGCGTTGCCGGATGTGGATGTTCAGTACGTTATAATAATTATCATGTTTTGTATATAATCTATAATCTATGTGCATGTATATGTATATTGTCGATGCCTTACATCCTCGTATAGAACATGTGGATTCCTGTTTGATTTTTTTGTTTTGTAATTAGGTAAATAGCTAGATTCATTACCTATCCGTGTTGCAAGTGCCGTAAAACTTTTTCTAAAACTAAAACTACAAGCACGATGTAAGGATGGGTGTTCGGTTCAAAGATTTCTTCACAAACTGATAGTAAACTGGCAATCCCAAGACACCTACAATATATCAAGTGAGAACACAAAATACTGTAACTTTTGCGTGTCTTTAGGTAGTGACGAGTTGCTTTGATCATGAAGCTATTTTAAGATTTTTTTTGCATTCATGCAACAGTTTACCCAGCACTGTGAACAATTTTATATTTAAAAAGAGAATAGAAAATGAAAAGGTTTGAAATTTGCTACCAGAACGAAGAATACCCCCACTACGTTGACTCAGCGTAAGTTTAAATCAGCCGTTATCTAAAACGACATTCTTCTATCAAAAGCCTTATCTGCTTGGTGAACGTCCGTTACCAATACGTCCCCTCTTCTACTTTCGTCTATCTCTAGAGGATGTAAGCATCGCAGTAAAATTTAAGAGAAAGGGACAGAAACTGCTCTAATGAGCGCTCAGCTAGTCTACTAGGCGGGCCGAGAGACGCGTATATCTACCGAGAAAGCGGGTAATTGGACAGAACTATGCTGGGCACGCCTTCTCCTCAGTGGGATACTAGGTGTGTGTGTGTGTGTGTGTGTGTGTGTGTGTGTGTGTGTGTGTGTTTGTGTGTGTGTCTGCGTGTAAGGGAGGGTGCTCTTTTAAATTTATAGTTTTTAAAAAAAATAGAAGGCAACTGGCAATAAGTAAGACCATTGCTGTTTCTGTTGTCTACCGTTGCAAAGGACGCTCCTAGAACCGGCCGTGTTTTTGTCTCCATGTTCCTGGTACAATGTCTAGTATTGTCACTGGGGTCTGGATGTAATCCCTGTAAATCCTCAAATCTGTATCTTCCGGTGGGAGGTGAAATCTATGTGCTCCCTCGCACCTTATCTTAATAACTACCACCCCCTTTCACCCCCTTCTTTTCCGTGTCTATCAAATGCGAAACATAACCGAACAACGAAATGATAGGGGGAAAAAAACAATGAGAAAGATATAGAGGGAGAGAGAAAGATAAAGAGGGAAGGAGAAAAGAGAGAGAGAGAGAGAGAGAGAGCAGGTGAGGGGGGGAGCCTGAGGTAGATT
>NW_004797291.1:1322506-1324099 GCF_000002075.1 Aplysia californica | reverse complement strand
TGTGTGTGTGTCTTTGAGTGTGTTTGTGTGTATAGATCTATATGTGTATGTGTGTGTGTTAGGAGGGGGCGGGGGAGGGTTTAACCTTCTGAACACGCTTGTTCGCTTTCGAAAATGGGTTCATTTACTTTTTTAAAAAAGGTCAGCATGTGCACTGCCAGACATGGGTTTCAAGCGTGACGTTTAAGTTGTTTTTGCATGTGAAGAGGAAACAGTTCCCAATTTAGAAACTTTGCTAGTCCCATCAATAATGTATACGCTCAAAGTGGACGCTGTTGATTCCGTCTCTTTGCTCTTGTTTCTTGAGAGTGAGAGGGATCGATAGCTGGTTTGTTGCTGCTGCTGCTGTTGTTGTTGTTGTTGTTGTTGTTGTTGTTGTTGTTGTTGTTGTTGTTGTTGTTGTTGCTGTTGTGGGTGGACGTGGTTAGTGGTTATGAGTTTGACGAAGGACAACAGCTGAAGTAGTTGTTTATCTTTTTCTGGAGACGCAGCAGACGTATGAATCCATACCATTCATCGTTGTAGTTTATCACGGCAAAGCATAATAAGAATGAGGTTAGTTGATGCCATAGTGCATTGTTGCGTGTTGCCTGCGGTTTATGGGAGGAAGATAAAGCGATGATACTCGGCTGACACAATGCTCTCTTACGTTGCTTTAGGAAATTTTGAAACTTTTATGCGTCTCTCCGACCTACTTTTACGACTTTTGAACACACCGTGGCTTAGAGTATAGAGTTTAAGGTTGCGGCGGCAGACTGGTGTAGGGTGGGTTGTATAGTTTAGAGCCTTTATTAATATCCACCATCTACGTAATATAGTCTATGAAACGAATTAACAGGATTATGAAAATATGAAAGCTATTGTATCTCTGTATAATATTTTAGATTTATCAGGTCGTTGGAAACAAACTAAGAAAACAACTGTACTGTATATATTGATTTTGGCTTAGTTTTATTGAAGAATTTTCTTCGCTGAGATCCCCGGAAACTGTCTTGTACGTCAAATTTCGAATTAATAGCTCGCTTGAAAGGAGTCTTAAAAGTTGGTAGATCTAGGTTTACCAGTTTGTTCCGCGGTTGAGGTTATACCAGGTAATCAGGTAATACTATGGGTAAATCAGAGGCGGCCGGTTATTTTTAGTGACTTTCCTGGGTGACCTTAAATCTCTACCGAAGACTCTCTCGGCTTTGCGATAACTCTTGGTCCGCCCTCTCTTTTTTTTGCCTTTTTAAAAATGAAAATAAAATAGTCCATCTATTATCAGAGACTCTGTCCTACCCTTAAAGCCTGGCTGTTTCTCACAGTCGATGCCCATCTAATGAGCGTTGGTATTTTTTGTCTCATGCTGAACGTCGTCTCAGGTCTATTTGGAACCTGAAATGTTCTGTTCGCTTTCGTAAATGGGTTCCCGTGCTGTGTCATTCAGATGTGGACTCGCCCCCTCCATCCCCCCCCCACCCAAAAACAACAACAACAACAACAACAAAAACAACAACAACAACAAACAAAACAAAACAAAGCAAAAAACAAAAACAAAATAAAAAACAAACCAAAGCAGCAATAAATAAATGAATAAAGTTAAAATCAAAACAA
>NW_004797291.1:1320919-1322301 GCF_000002075.1 Aplysia californica | reverse complement strand
CACACACACACAACTAAAAAAAGCAACAACAAAAAATAACAAAGGTCATGGGTATACTTATCAGTCTGTGATTGTGCCCGGACCATGCATGACCCCGACATAGTGGCAACGTGCCATGTGCCAGTTGTTGTTTGCTTCTTTCTCTTTACGGCATGTCAAGTGACGTTGCTGTCACACACATAGAAAAATGCGGCAGGTTCAAAAATAAGCTGTCAAAAAACAGCTACATGTACGACTGCTGTCAAGGGCTGGGGCCGTGGTGGGCTGTGTGTTTGGCTTGTTTACAGATCATCCTTGTTATTATAATGTTGTTGTTTTTTTTTTCATCCTCGTTCTATCTCAACTACTGCAACCTCCCCGCCTTTTGAGCCTTTAACTGTCCACACACTGTCAATAGTTAGTACTACATGTTTTAAAATTTCAGCTTACGACGATTTCAAATTTTTCAACTTTTTCAACTTCTAATAAGGTTGTCGTTAACAGCATATTTAGCACTACTTTCGCATGTGGCTTGCGGGGTCTTGGTCGCACTTTTTGTCAGTGTCACTTTTTGTCAGTATCATTTTTTGGTCAGTATCACTTTTTGGTCGGTCAGTTTTACTTTTTGGTCAGTATTACTTTTTGTCAGTATCGCTTTTTGTCAGTATTACTCTTTGTCAGTATTACTTTTTGTCAGTATTACTTTTTGTCAGTATTACTTTTTGTCTGTTGTGCTGTCGTGGCATTCTTTACTCTGCCAGAATTTGTCTCATTGGCTTTAGCAGAATCCACAAGTCATCTTAACGTTTAAATTGTTCTATTTTGCTTGAGAATAAAATTTAATGTGAAGCAGCGTGGTGAAATCAGGCGCTCATCAAAATAGATCTAATGAAAGTGAAAAAAACTGGCATTTTCCCGCAGGTTTGGAATTTTTTATTGATTGTTTTTTGGGTTTTTTTTGCTCAACACCTTTCATGCCCATTATAGAATACATTTCTGTGTTGCTTTTACTGAAAAATATTGATCAAAGGCAAAAAAGATGTAAATTTTCAGTCCATGGACTCTCAAGCTAAGAAAATAACTCAACTTTGGCGACCATTTTCTCACTAATTTTACTTCTGAAACCAGGCGACCCCCGCCTCCTTCATTCGCCAATATCTTGACTTGTACGAACGATACATGTATATTTTATTCCATCAAAAGCAAGGCTAATGGACAGGCTTTAAAATGATACCAATAACTTTATATGCCCCGAAATTGACGAGCGCCTGATTCCACCGCGTCGTGGCACAAATGTTCCCCTCTACGAATTTCATTGATCATTGTCAGACATTGACACAGACGAATTATTATTTATTTATTTATTATTATCATTGTTATTGAATTATTATTATTATTATTAT
>NW_004797291.1:1317548-1319577 GCF_000002075.1 Aplysia californica | reverse complement strand
GAGAGAGAGAGAGAGAGAGAGAGAAACGTATATAACCAAAAAATACACACTTACTGAAACTAATACGATATTACGACAGGGTGGAAACGAAAAAGAGGAAGGCCGCCGAATAAGACCCAAGTGAGTGAGGAAATAAGAGAAGAAAAGAAAAAAAAAAAGGAGACAGACAAAGACAGAAAGAGAGTGCGTGTGAGAAACCACGGAGCCATCCCCCGCCACTTCTGATTGACAGCCCCGGGATTCTCTATTTTCTTAAGAAGATGAAAAAAAGAAAGGAAGAAAGAAGGAAAAATAGGCAAATAAAATAAAATCCAAGGAAAAAAGTGGGTACATTTCTTCGTAACATTATGGAAGCTGCCATCACTCCCAAAGTAAAAATAAAATGTAGTTTTAAGAAATGTAGTTTTAAAAAATGTAGTTTTAAAAAATGTAGTTTTAAAAAATGTAATTACATACGAAAACAAGAAACAAAAGAACCAAAAATAAACACCAAGAATAGGCAGAAAAGACAAGAAAATAAGTACATTTTTGTGGAAACTTTCTGGAAGCCGTCAGCGCAGCCAAAGTACTGAACACAGAGGCAGGCTAATGTGTCATAGAGCCAGGGGAAACTGAACGCCGCCACAAAATTAGCGGAACCTGAAATTAATCATCACGCTGAAAGGAAAAGATGCTTAAAAACGGCTTAAAACCAGATATCCAGTGTTCTTTTACCTTCCCTGCCTGTCATCTGCGTTACTCTCTAGAACCACGGGGGGAGATTGGAAGAGAAGAATTGGGTTTTTGAAAGTTTTTTTTTAGGTGGGTTTTGTGATTTTCCCAAAAAATAAAAATTGTTGCTTTTTCTTATCTTTCTTTTTTTTTTTTTCTTTTTTTTTCCCCTACGTGTCTGTAGTTTGTGCCACGTTGCTCAAAATCCCACAGGTAGGCCTGTCCTAGTCAACAGTCTCAGGTCCGTACTCCAAACCCCACAGGTAGGCCCATCCTAGTCAACAGTCTCAGGTCCGTATTCCAACGTATTCCAAAATCATTTTAAACCAACCAAAAAAAAAAAAAAGATCTTTTGAGCACTTACACGTAAAAGTTCGAAAGTTATGTTTTCTCAAAATACAGCAATGCACAATTTAAAGTGCTCGCGCAGATACAATACACACACGCATACACATTATGCTTTGTATTACACACACACACACACACACACACACACACACACAGACGCACAAACACATCCACTTTAACCACAGTTTCACCGCACGCCCACTTCAATTACAGCTACAACACACGTCCAGTTTCTAACAACAGCCACAATACACGTGCACGTAGTCACGTTCTCTAGTCAACAGAGACGTGCACAAATAGCCTGCATGACTCCAGCATTGGGTGACATGTGACGTGCTATTTTCACTGATTGTATTTCTCTCAGCCGAAATGCCAAAATTTTGAATATAGTCATTGAGTAAATAAATCAATATAACTACTAATAAAAACAAAATAAATGCCAAAATCCAGATTATAGTCATTGAGTAAATAAATCAGTATAACTACTAATAAAAACAACCAGATTTTTTCAAAAGCCTAAACAATAGCAAGTTCTGCGAAATGTGTAGAACTAGAAGAACAAATGAAAACTAACAAGACGTTATAAAAAAAACACCCAAACAAACCCAGAAACGAAACAATTCAATTAGCAGGCATGCGGGCGTAATGAATACCACTTTTGCATGTCTCGATTGTTGTGCGAAAAAAGTGACGTGCAATCTATTAGAACTCGCCAAGTCGCTGCAGGGAAAAGACATAGAAGCGCCGTTTGGCGTGATCGATCCTTGCATATTGAACAGACATTACACCTGATTGACCCCGTGTCAATCAATATCTTCACAAAGGAGAATTTCCCGCCGGATGTCGCAGTGATAGATCTGTGTCAGCTGCTGCTCTTCCGGGACAGGAAATCACGTGGTTTTGGCAGGCGGGAATTAAAAAGAATTTTTTTTTTCAAAACCCCTATCACTTTTTTGGGTGTGGTGTGGAG
>NW_004797291.1:1315226-1316407 GCF_000002075.1 Aplysia californica | reverse complement strand
ACACACACACACACACACACACACACACACACACACACACACACACACACATACACACACACACACACACACACCTTTTCCAAATTGTGACTGGGTCTGAGCGTGCAGTATCTGTGGACGACAGTGGTCTGCATCAGACAGGCGCTGTTTTTTTTGTATGGGCCCAGCGATGTGGTGAGCAGAATAATGATGGAATAGTCCAGTTTCAGTGTCCAGGCTATGAGTTCTGAAGCACCCCCCTACACCTGTCCGTGACATTCCTAAAGGGGGGATATTAACATGTTCTTATGCACAATAGAATTCCGCGACACTGCTAATTACTGCACTGTGAGTTCGGCAGTTCTCACATCTGCTCGTGACAGATATGTTCCCTGAGTTTTAAGGGTCCATTGACCCCCGCATAATGGGTAGTTTCCTTTCATTAAGACCTTACTCGCAAGCCATCTTGTTGCTGACAGATCAATCAGGACTATTTCTGTGATGCCAGCTATGCTATCTGAGTAAAGCAAAACCCACGGCAAACATTGGAGTGGTGTTAGTTCTTAAGTAGATATTTTTCGTAAATTATATAGTCTTTCCCAAAATTGGACACAATGCTGCAAATTGGTTCACCTATGAAAGAAATAGTTCATTTCTGTGTTGACTGTCCATAGTGACAAAGGGCAATTGCTCTTTTCAGTAGTGCTGTTGTATGTAGCACTTGTCTGGAAGTCGTTTGAATTATCCATGTGATTCTTCTTGGATGAGGTCGACTTTAATTTTTATTTTAATTATCCCTTCTTCGTTCTTCACGCAACGCACAGCTTATATGCTTGTACTTCCATCGCGTGCGGAAAACTATTTCATTTCAGTTGACTTTTACAAATTGATAAATTATAATCGTACCATATTATTTTCCCTCGTAAGTCTAACTTGGTTTCTATCGTATGGACTATTTGCAGTTGCAGCCTTCGTGGATGAACGATTTTCTCAGATGGCTAGCTAGTTAGATAAATAGATAGTAGCTAGCTAGATAAATACATAGTTAGCTAGCAAGATAGACAGCTAGGTAGATAGCTAGATAGATAGATAGATAGACAGATAGACGGACAGACAGACAGACAGACAGACAGACAGACAGACAGACAGATAGATAGATAGATAGATAGATAGATAGATAGATAGATAGATAGATAGATAGA
>NW_004797291.1:1311581-1313795 GCF_000002075.1 Aplysia californica | reverse complement strand
GAGAGAGAGAGAGAGAGAGAGAGAGAGATATTATGCGACTCTGCCCGGTTTTTTATTTCTGTGGTGTCAAAGAGTGTCCTGTAGCTGCTACTCGCTCATCCCTACCCAGCCGCAATTAGCCTGTAATTTGACCACGCACCTGCCCCACACGAGATACGGCCTGTCACGGGGAGTGTACGCTTTCAGAATGGTTGGGTGTGCTTGATCGGGTCGATTCGAAAAAGAAAGTCAAACTGGCCATTGCTCACGTGGTGTCAAACGAAGTCAGTCGAAGACTTGAACGTTCTTCGAGAACAGTTGATAGTCAATGTGCTACTATTTTATCAGTTCTTCGTATCTGTCGTCATTCGTTTTTTTCTTAATTGTTGTTGGGTTTTTTCCCCTTCATTGCAGGAAGTCAGCAAAATCATACTAATGTGATCTCCACTTTAGTGGTTAGTCTTTCTGGTTGAATCCTTCCCTTCGCTTGAGTTTCTGATGGGTCTGTATTTTGACACGTTAATGGAGAGGGGAGGTGACATGGGAGTGGTTGTGGAGACTGCTGTGTGTATTCTTTTACTAGACAAAGTATTGTGGACGCGCTCATATGACCTTAGCAGTTGCGAGCGCCGTAAAACCCTATACTACATGCATACAAAGTATTGTGGGGACATCAGGACAAACGCCGGAGGAAAATAACCTCTACAGAAAAGGAGAAACTAATACACCGGTACTGATAGCAACAAAAATAATTGCTATTCAGAAATACCACCGAGTTTATGCCAGGCCAAATCTTAAACAGAAAGAAATAATTATAATTAAACGTTACAGGGTTTTTAAAAGGATGATTGAAATGAAGGTCAAAAGAAAAGAAGTACGCTTATGAGATGAGTACAGAATCGAGATGTTGCAAGGTGATTTGAGTTCTTTGGGGGTTTTCTCTTTCTTTTTTTTCGACAGATCAAACTTATTGGTTCGAAAGATATGCGTTCACTTTCCCCTTCAATATGTCATTAGTTATGTAAGTCCCATTCTCTCTTGTCCCTTATCGCTCTCTCTCTCTCTCTCTCTCTCTCTCTCTCTCTCTCTCTCTCTCTCTCTCTCTCTCTCTCTCTCTCTCTCTCTCTCTCTCTCTCTCTCTCTCAGGAAATCACCACCTGGCCTTTCACCTGTCAGCCTAATTACATTTCCTCTTCGATGTGTGCCTGGCACCTGTCACTGGGATGTCAGTGGTCACTGGCTGGTCAGTCAGCCGGTCAGTCTGTGGTGGACGCACTGACCGCTCCCTACGCTGTCGCGGTCATCGTGAAACCAAACCCCATTCACTGGTCAAGGCCAGTTTTATACCAATGGACAATAGAGTACTGAGCACCCGCTTTGAACGTTGGCCCTGAGTCCAAATGTTTCATTTGCAGTGGCATTTGTTGTAGATAAATTCTTTTGACTCTAACCCTCAACCCGGTACCTCTCGTATAGGTGGCATGCAACTAATGAGAAGAATGGGGAGCGGGACAACGTTCAAAATTTCGATAGTTTATCATCTTAATTAAGAAAAGTTTGCTTTGCTTGTCAAGTCTTGGAAGTCGTGCGAAATGATACGTTCGAGGTGTTCTTTTACTTGAGGCTTTTTTATCTTTAAGAATCGCATGAATTTTTCTTATTTCACCTGCAGCATAATTTTACTGGGTTTTGCACAAACTCGGAAGTCCTCATTTATTGTGATATTTGCATCGTTAGTCTCCTTTACGGAAAAGAAACCCTTGTATTGCGGTCGAACTTGCCACATGCCATATTTTGACTTTCGGCTTTGTTAAAATTACTGAAAGCGCTCCTTACCAGAATGATACATGAACGCCAAACATGTAAAATAATGAACAAATAAACAAACAAAAAACAAAACAAAACAAACAAATCCCAAACAAACAAATGTATAGACGGATGGTTGAAGGGTACTACTGGTAGGCCTTATTTAATTACTACCGGTTCTATCTTTTTATTTATTATTTTTTTTTTTTCTTTTCCACGAGCTCTAAGAGACCGTCATTGTGTTGACGTTCTTCTCCTTACTCCAAGCGATATGCAGTATAGTATGTAATATATAACATACATGAAAGAATCTGCATGAAGACAACCTTGAGACCATCTTAAGGTAAATTGCCCGTCTGCATAGACGAAAAGAGCCATACATAACATACATATAAATAATATACTGTATGTTGTATTATGATATATATA
>NW_004797291.1:1308131-1311403 GCF_000002075.1 Aplysia californica | reverse complement strand
CCCCCCCACTCGAGGCGACAAAAAACCCTCCAAGAACCCTCGACCGCATCTGTAGGTGCTAGTAGGCGCTTATCGCTCAGTGTGTGTCGTGTCGTGCCTGGCCCACCGAAGGATTAGAGTTCCTCGTACTGTGGTGGAGGCCGCGAGCTTTTGCTACGAAATACTTCGCGGGATATATTCTGGGGTTGTTGTGTCGTGTGTGTTTTTTCCCCCTTCTCCTTGCGGATATATATATATATATATATATATATATATATAATATCTGAGTTTTTTTTTTTTCTCTACAAGGTTATTCTTTTGTGTTAGTGTGCGTGGTTATGTACTGTGTGGGAAGTGTAAAAGTGGATCTTTCCCATCACCCCAGCAAGGTAATGATATGCTAGCTCTTGTTTCTATGTCCGTATTCACTTTGTGCGCTTTTGATAAACTCCGCGTATGTTAGTGATGCCCCATCAGTCCGGATTTTGTGACCTTTCTTTTCCTTTTCTTTTGCTTGTTTTCTGACTTGGTTTTCTTTTATGTGTCTTTATAGATGTTTTACTGTATTTTCTCAATAGAAACATTGTCTTTTTGGCAGGTTTGTTCTTCACTTTGTTTACATTATATTTCTTGTTTTCTCTTTGGTTTATTTTTATTTTTGATGTTTTGTTTTATTTTTTAAAAATTCATTTATGTATAGTCCTGACTTCTCAGGTGTTTCAGTTGTTTCCTGTGGACCTACTATTTGCGACCTCAGTGTTTTCTTGTTGTATTTCTCCATTTTTTAACAGTGAAAATGTGACTTCTTCTTGAGCTCACTCTTTGTTATGAACTGTTTTCACAGGTATAAAAATAGAATACGCCGAAAAGCACTGAGGTCACGTATTGCTTTCGGACTTTTTTTTGTTGTTATGAGTGTCTGCTTATTTTTGTTGTTGTTTGTTTTAATTTTTACTTGCTTGTTGTGGGTGGTTGGTGGATGCTCTTGTCTGTTTGTTCGTTCTTTCTGCCAAACATCTATCTGTCTTCTCGCCAATAACACCTCTAAATTTCGGCACTCTTTTTTTTTCTTTCAAGTGCTGTAAAACTCGTACAGGAACTGAAAAGAAAACTTGCTTGTTCTTCTCTCTTCACTGTCGCCATTATAAGAACACTAAGGTCAGACAAAACAAGCGGGTGGTTGGAGGGCGCTACTGATAGGTTCTTTCTGACCCCCCCCCCTCTCTCTCTCCCTCCCCCCCTCTCTCTCTCCCTCTCTCTCCCTCACTCTCCCCCCCCTTTCTCTCTCTCTCTGTCTCTCTCATTTTTGACTGTCTTGTTTTTCCCCCTGAGCTTAATTACCATTATAATAGTGCTGATGCGCTTTTCTTTACTCAAACAAGTAAACAGAGCACGCGTTGCTCTCATTTACATACGATTGGTCCCGATGTCTGGATAATCACGAGACGGTTCAATAAGTGCACACTCGTATGTACCTGCATAAAAATGTAAAACAATAACAGATCAGTCCGATTTCATGCTGAGGCTCCCTGCTTTCCGCTTTCACACCTGTGAGCCAAGGTAAGCCGGGAGATTTATGAGAGGTAAGCTGTTGGCTTTTCTGATGTATTATTTCGGTCCAATAGCTCGGAACAAAAACAGAAACACTATGATTATTTGGTTCAACGACAGCGTTACATATTATCCCGTGTCTGAAGATTCCTGTGGTCAGTGTGGTTTCTGGTGTGGGTTCATGTGATTTAGGAGGCAAAGTGCCTGGCTGTATTTGGCATTCAGCTTCCCAAACATCGTATGACGTGCGACAGAATGAAAGAAGAAGACACATACTCCTTCAAGTTGACCGTTTTATTACGATATGCATATACATGCTGTTGAAATAGAATCCGACTTTGTGTGGAATACTGTCGTGAGAGTTGATGGTTAGCGGGCGCTCTGGTGTGGTTTGCTCATTCTGTCCTGTCCAACATCTGTCTTCATTTACTCGTCTCCTTTCTTTCTTTAAAAGTAAATCTATAGTAACACCTGTAATCTTCGTTGCTTATATGACATTACTCTATTGGGAGTGCTGCAAAACTCGTACTATAACTAAATCTAACTTGTTTGTTTCAGATTTCACAATGAGACATGCACCTGGACTTCCAACGCTGTTGTGGCTGAGCTCCGATACTAAGCAAATATTTCATGGAGCCTGAGCCTTGTCTATTGTGAGACGAACGAAAATGCTGATTTGAGACCGCCGTCGCCTCCTACTTATAGTAAGCCTTGAGTTCGATGTTCGTCTGACTCCAATGTCCATCTGACCCCAATGTTCATCTGATTCCCATCATGGTCAAGATGAAACATTCCTATGGGTCTCGGCGTCGCCCGCGAAGTTTGAGCATGGATAGCGTCAAGCTCTTCGCCGGGTCCTGCCTTTTCGTGTTCGTCATGGGTAACCTCATCATGCTTCAAACTTACCACAGTTTTGTGGCACCAAAACCGGAAGGAATCGCCGGCAAAGGTGGCGTGGACCTGGATGCTGGCTCCCCCTTCTTCAGATCTGAGAGAGATTCTTCTCGACGCGAAAGGAGAGATATTTTTCGTGAATTCGCGGATGAATTTTTGCCGAAAATTGTCAACATCGGACAGGGGGATATTGGGGAGAATCAGTATTCTGTTATAGAAGGACGGGTGCGGAGGCTTATGCAAGACGGGGGTAAAGACTTATTTGGAAAATTGTTACAAAAATCTAGACTAAAAGAATCAGAACGGAACTTAGTTTTTAGAAATTCAGCATCGAAACTGCCGGTGGATATTAAAGATCTTCCCAGTCAGGGCTACCCTCATAGGGACCATCTACTTGACTGTTCGGACATTGAAAAGATCCAGAACATGCGCTACATAGGCGGGGGCTGGACCAAGGCAGTGTATCAGGGAGAGTTCCAAGGCCATGGGGTGGCGGTCAAGACGGTGGATATCAATGGACACGACGTGAACCGGTGCCTGGGAGACGCCCGGAATATGTCGTACTGTTACCACAGAGCGGCGCGGAAAATCATCAAGGAGATTGTACTGCTACAAGCTCTGGTAGACGAGAACGTCATCAAGGTACGTACAAAGAAGCTGCCTTCAGCACGGAGTCTCTCTCCTTTTCCATGTCTTTTTTCTTCTCCTGTAATATGTTCAATGTTTGTTCAACCTGTCAACCCCGACTGTCTTTTTAAAAATAAACAATTAGTCAAACCCTAACATGCACACAAACACCCCTTTAACACCCCCCCTCTGTCTCTCTCTCTCTCTCTCTCTCTCTCTCT
>NW_004797291.1:1304762-1306554 GCF_000002075.1 Aplysia californica | reverse complement strand
TCTGTCTGTCTGTCTGTCTGTCTGTCTGTCTGTCTGTCTGTCTGTCTGTCTGTCTATCTATCTATCTATCTATCTATCTATCTATCTATCTATCTATCTATCTTCCTCCTTACCGCCCCATTCTGTTTCTGTATGCTCATCTGTCCATACAGATGTTGTTTGCGAGTGGTGCTTTTGTTTTAGTTTTTGTAAGAATTTTACGGCACTTGCAACACAGTAAGGTCGTATAAGTGCCGTGTGATGCTTTAGGAAATCTTTCTACTCTGGGTGTGAAAGAGGACGGAGATGAAAAGGGTTTTGGTGGGGATACATTTATGATTTATGTTTACAGTTATAGCTAAGAGGGATAATGGCAAATGCAACGCGAACGATAATGCCTTTTACAGCCAGTACTTTGGCTGCTGCTGTTGTTACTCTTACTGCGATTGCAAGTTACTAATGCTACAACTGCTGCTGCTGCTGCTGCTGCTGCTGCTGCTGCTGCTGCAGATACCAAAGTTGATGAATTGCTTGACTTCTGAGCTGGGTTCACGGACTTTCTGACACAACATCAACCCCCGCCCTGGGCTTACACTCACGCTGAGCAGACGCCAGGGAAGGAGGACTTTGCTGCCATGAAATGGACAGATTAATTGTCCGCACTGACCAGTGTACTTTGCTGCTTTGCCGTACACTGACCAGTGTTGACGTGTAGACCCCGGGGAACCTCTGTTGACCGCCGAAGGAACGCTTTCCCCTTCATACACCAGGTTTTTTTTCTATATTTCTTCGTCCCCCCCCGAAACTGTGTTTGTTTCACACACGAAAAAAACAACAACAAAACAACAAAAACAAACAGACAAACAACAGCAACAGCAAAACCGACATCACGGTTAACAACAACATAATATAGTATCATCACCATCATTATTCTCATCACCATCATTATTGTCATCATCATCATCATCATCATCATCATCATCATCATCATCATCATCATCTTCATCATCATCATCATCATCATCATCATCATCATCATCATTATCATTGTAGATAGCAGGGAATAAAAAAAAGGGTTTGAGACTTAGTAGACTTTTCAATTTTAATAAGTTCGACGTTTCGCCCGTAACGTCATCATGCTGTAATAAAATGATGAAGATGATGGTGATTTAGGCCTATGTCTTTCCTTTCTATGTCTCAGTTAAAGTGAAAAACAGCATACATATAAGAATTGGCTTTGTTTGGAGAAAATGCTTTTTTTTACGCATTAGAAACAAATTGTGTTTGAATATTATTGGTCATACTTATCGCGTTTTGTAAAATGTAAATCTACTTTTGGGATGGATATTGTGTGATTGGACAATACAGAAAAATTCAGAATGTTCAACAAAAAGGAGGGATGGGGATGGTGACACAAGTATCAGAAGAAAAAAAAAAGATTGTATGAAGTGATAGAGGTGGGTGAAAAAGGGGAAGAGGGGAGCAGGAATGCCATGTCGTGATCGCAGCTTTGCGGTTCCACTAATACTTTCGGCGTTTTTACAGGGTTGTCCGACATTGGTTGTCGGCAGAAGTGGAATGTGAAAAGGAAAATCGTCGAAAATATTAAACCGGTCACGCTTTCTGCGCGTCCACTATATTACGTTTGACCGGCAATTTCTGAGACATGTCGGCTGAATGGTTTTGACAGAAGCTTTGAAACTGAAAACTGGAAACCCGGGTGTGTCAGATTGGGAATGGATTATACAATTTGTGCGGTGTTTGTGCGGAGAGAGAGAGAGAGAGAGAGAGAGAGAGAGAGAGAGAGAGAGAG
>NW_004797291.1:1300471-1302102 GCF_000002075.1 Aplysia californica | reverse complement strand
TTAGAGAAGAAAATTTTTCGGTCGCTACCCGGATTCGAACCCGGGACCTTTGAATGAGAGGCCAACACCTTAACCTCTAGGCCACGAGAGCCCCCTTTTTAAGCTGTAACCTGTTCAGCCCGGGTTGGCCCCACAGGCAGGGTCGGGGTAGTCCGATTTCCAAAAGGTTTGAAAACTGTCGATATTGGCGACCCTGGCGTAAACATAGACAACCATGCCAAAAGTCGTATTGCCCCCTCTTTTAAACCACTTGAATAAGCCTTTACTTTAGCTGGCAATCTTTTCAATCGCTCTTGTCAGCGGTTCGAAGTCAATGTTACTCTCAATTCAAAAATGTAGGTAATGGAATAGGTGTGACCTAGATTCGGGATCCGTTTTCTATATCACCAGGTCGATGACTTTAAGAACAACGCTGACCAGCTGTTCAAGATATATTTTCGGTACATATTGGGACATACATTTTGTAAATTGTTACTTGAAAAGATAGGCCATTACGAAATTACGGTACGCGTTACTTCGTTATCTCGCTACTTAAATCCTTCATACTAGCGCCCCAAAAGTCTGGTGCCCGCTGGAAATGTAGGAGTAGGGCCTATATTATGTGATTTGTCACAAACCTGAACTAGTTGGTGTTTGGCGGGTGTTCTGGTGTGCCTTGCTCCTTCTTTCCTATCAAGCATCTATCATCCATACCTTTCCTCTCTACCTTTTCTTTGTTTGTTACTTGTAACATGTATAATCTTCGGTACTTATGTGAGCTACTTTTGTTGCAAGTGCAGAAAAACTCTTATTAAAATAAAAACTATTTTAAAAATCTAAACAGTCCCCCCTCCCCCAGCCAAAAAACAAAAACAAAAAATTTAAATTAAAAAAAAACAAACCCTGAAAGCCAAATTTATGGAATTTTGCGCCCGGGAGGAACGCCAATCTCACAGCCTGTGCCACGGCGTGAGCATGCGCAGTCTCGAGGGGCCGAAACTCCTGTCAAGAAAACTTGCCGGCATTCCTCCCACCAGCAGCCGCTGTTTGCTGTGCTGGCCTTTTGTTTGGGCTGCTGGGTCAATATTTTCACCTCACACCCTGTCCTCAGGTGGCCCCTGCAAGCTTCCGTGACCTGCACAAGAGCGTGGGGGTGGAAACAGAAGGTATATAGGAACAGCCAGAAGGCTCGCTCGCCCTGAGTTCGCCTCTCTGCCCCCCTCTCTCCCTCTCTGTCTCTGTCTCTCTCTCTCCCTCTCTGTCTCTGTCCCTCTCACTCCCTCTCTGTCTCTGTCTCTCTCTCTCTCCCTCTCTGTCTCTGTCTCTCTGTCTCTGTCCTTGTCCCTGCCCCCCCCTCTCTCTCTCTCTTTCTCTCTCTCTCTCATTCTCTCTTTCTCTCGTTACCCCACGCCCGGTCCTTTGTATCCCTTTATCTGTTTATTGTTTTTGTTTTTGTGTTTTGTCTGTCTTCTGTCCATTTTGACCTGTGAATCTTTCGAGTTTCCCGCCAACATTTTTCCCGTCCAGCTCTCCCGCTTCCTCATTCTCTCTTTCTTCCTGTTTGTCTCGAACACTCACATTTTATACTCTCTCTCTCCCTCTCTCTGTCGCTCTCTCTCTGTCTCTCTGTCTCTCTCTATATATACATATAT
>NW_004797291.1:1296969-1298150 GCF_000002075.1 Aplysia californica | reverse complement strand
AGATAGATAGATAGATAGATAGATAGATAGATAGATAGATAGATAGATAGATAGAGAGAGTGAGAGAGATAAAGAGAGAGTAAGTGAGGGAGAGAGAATAAAGAAAACACAAAGAAAAAAAGTAGCAAAAAAAAAAAAGGGAAAAACAAAAAAGAAAGAACGTTGTTAGCCTAATTGACAAGACACTTGACAACTCAGTGACCTAGATCTGGGAACAGCGCGGAAATGTTTTGGAGCTGAAGTTGTCGGAAAACTTCACATGATAGAGGTTTACTATCGTCTCTGGTGTAGTGGTTTGGGCTCTCAGTCGTAGAACAAAGAAGTCGTGAGTTCAATCTCCAGCGGAAAAGGGAGGGGGGGGGGGGTTGTAAAGTATCTCCGTCTGTCTAACGGGATGCTGTGTCTCAAGTTGGTCCTGATCTTAAAAGCCGAAGCTGCCTGCCTCCAAAATAGTCGGAATTATGTTGACAGATGCGTAAAACACTTTCAGTTGCAATTTTAACTTTCAAGACAGTCACCTGTGCAAACGAACACTTTCCACCCTCCTTGTGATTCTATACTAAAATGTCGCAGTCGAAGAGGACCACCTGTCATAAATGACCAAGGGGTTCTCATGGTCTTGAGGTTACGGTGTTGGCATCTCTTTTAATAGGTCCCGGGTTCGAAACTTGACAGCGACAGAACATTTTTTTTCTCTAAAACTATGTTCTCTTTTCAACTTCTTTCCTGCTCACTAACCCTGTCTGTTGTCTGCGCCTGAAAGCGTTTACCAAACAAACAAGACGTCCACCTGTCAAAGATGACCACTTTTCTCCTCGACAATGGATGGTCGTCTTGGACAAGCTCGACCGTATAACATGTCTAGTCTCTTGGCGGATCTTCCCTGTCCGTTCTTGAACAGGACATTATTTTCGGATACGTCGGATCGGCGCTCTCTCAAGCACTAAAATGACCCTGATGGTATTGAAAGGGGCATGAAACTCGACTCAAATAATAAAGAGTAGTGAATGGGAGACGTGTGAGGGAACACCGATAAGAATCCAATCAAGAGAGGCGAGGCACATGTTGATTCAGTTTTAGCACGGAGCACGTTCGAAATAGGCTCGAAATCGATAATTTTCTGCCTGGGTTTTTTGCTGCGTGGTGGTTATCTATCTCGGTCTCTCTCTCTCTCTCTCTCT
>NW_004797291.1:1294079-1295307 GCF_000002075.1 Aplysia californica | reverse complement strand
CGACCGCTCTCTCTGTCTCCCTCTTTCTCTCTCCCCAAGACCTGATCTTTATTTCCCCACCTCTATAGACGTCCGTCTTCACCTCTCAATATGTTTTTCCATCAATCAGGTCCTCGGCTTCTGCGTTCCCACCAAGCCTTTTGACGGGGACGTCGACAGCACCGTTGCCATGGTAACGGAGCTCGGGGAGCCCATTGATCAGATCAAGCTCTTACAGATGTCCTGGGAGGATCGGCTCAAGGTAAGCTTTAGATACAGGGCGAAGTAGTACACGGACGGGGCGCTGTCTTCCTCCAATTATCTTTTCGTTGTGCTTTCATTACTATGGGAAAAGGGAAAAGCAAGCCGGGTTTGGAGAGAAGGAGAGAGGATGACTAAGAACATTGATATTTCGGCGAAGAGGGGGGTGGGGTGGTGAGTTCGTGTTTCTGTTTTGTTTTTAGTGTGGTTTCGTGTTTTTTTATGTCATGTTGACTGTCAAATATATGTTTTGTTTGTTTGTTTTGTTTTGTTTTCTTTTTTCGTTTGTTTATTTTGTTGTTGTTGTTTATTAAAGTAGGAGTATAAGTGATAAAGATAAACGAAGAAGAGAAAACACGAGTAGTATAAACAAGTCGGAGATCAGGTAAAAGAATGAAGCAAAATGTAACCAGAGAAAGGGCAGGATAAAGAGAACAAAGGGTAAAAAAGCCCAGTTTTTTAAGGCGAATAGGAAAGAACAAAGGCGGTCGTATAGGAGTAAACAACACAGTATCAAGCTGATAAAAAGAAAAGAAGGAAAAGAGGAATGGAACTAATTGAAATGATAGAAAGATAAAAGAACGAACAAAGGATGAAACGTTTTTAAAAAAGGAAAGAATGAAGGGGGACAACAACAACAACAACAACAACAACAACAACAACAACAACAACAACAACATCGATTAAGAGCCTAACAGAACAAAATAAAGAGCGATAGGGGAAACAAAAACAACGGGAAAAGTGTAAAAATTTTAAAGTAAATATTATAACAATATTTTTTCATCTCGTGAAGCATTCAGTGCGGAACGGGCATGGCAGACCTTCCTCTTCCTGCCAGCCCTCAGCGCGCCGTTTCTCTGCACCGGGCTTATAAAGTGCTAAACTAAAAGGAAACAGGGGTCCAATCAGGTTGCCACCCCATGTTTACCCAAGTCCTCTCCTCAAGAGCCGACCTGTTTGTTTAATGATAACAGGGTGGTTTGAGGGG
>NW_004797291.1:1290888-1292164 GCF_000002075.1 Aplysia californica | reverse complement strand
CACACACACACACACACACACACACACACACACAAAGGAGAGAAGAGGACAATAGATGTTTGATAGGAAAGAAGGAGTAAGCCACACCAGAGCACCTGCCAATCACCAGAGAGAATGGGAAGAAAGAATTCCACTATACTTACCTCAGATATTGGGTGGACGGTGAGTGCAGGTCAACATGGAATGCTTAACAATATCGCAGTAACAGCTTTTAGTCAGGGCTTACGTGTTCTACAACCAGACATATTGAGTCTAGCTAAAAACTGACTGGAACACTATATCAACCAAGCATGATACTGTCTGCATACTGTTACGATGCTGTGAATAGATTTCTGTGTTTTGGGGGATTTTTTTGCAACCACACACACACAAACACACACACACACAAACAGACACACAAACATGTAGGTACAAACATACAGACACACACACACACACACACACACACACACACACACACATACACTCACATACACAAACTCACACCCATACACACTCATACACACATACACACACATACACACATGCACATACACACTTATACACAAACACACGCACACACACACACACACATACGCATACACACACAGACAAACACACACATTCCGGGACATACACACACACAAACACTCACACACACAAACACACACACATACACACACACATGTGTGTTTTGTTGTTGAAGCAGCAGCTGCCACCACAATAACCTTCAACCCCACGAGCGTCCTGTTTCCTTTCGCCCTCGGCTTCTTTTACTTTGTAAACAGGCTCCGAGGAAAAAGCAACCTTGTTAGCTCTAGTTAGCAGACCCAGATCCACCCTGCTAAAGTCAGATTTCAAATTTGCATTTCATTTGCAATTTGAAGATGTTTTTCTTTCTCTTTCCCTTTTTCATTTTCCTTTCTCCCTTTTTATTCCTTGCCCTGGAGAGGGAGAAGGGCAGAGCACGGTGCATGCTCAGAACTCTTAACACGATTCTTGACAGTCCCTGATGTCTAGAAAAAAATCTTGTAAGAATCTTCGAGAGTACAGTGTTTTCTTCACAATTTCATAACCCTTGTCTTAATACTCTTATGTGGCTCAGTTTCTGTTTATGTGGTTTAGCGTCTTTGCAATGGATTTTGAGGGGGGAAAAAGTTCATGTTATACATTATGTAGTTCTGACTGTGTTTTGATATAAAAGTAAATCTGGTTGATGCTTAGAAACAATGAGACAAGCATTTTCATTCTCTGTCTCTCTCTCTCTCTCTCTGTCTCTCTCTCTCTCTCTCTCTCT
>NW_004797291.1:1288793-1290147 GCF_000002075.1 Aplysia californica | reverse complement strand
TCATCTCTCTCTCTTTAAGTCTCTATCTCTCTGTCTCTCCCATCCCCCTGTTCTCTCTCTCTATCTCTCTCGCTCTCTCTCTCTCTCTGTCTCTCTCTCCATCATCATCATCATCATCATCATCATCATCATCATCATCATCATCATCATCATCATCATCATCATCATCATCATCTTTATTATCATAATCATCATCATCATCATCATCATCATCATCATCATCACCATCATCAACATCATCATTATGTCTCTTTAATATACGCCAAAACGTCAGAATCTCTCGATGGTAGGATGTAACCGTCTCTCCCCCCCCCAAAAAAAAAATAAAATAAAATTAAATAAAAATATCAAATTATTATCCTTTGCACCTTCTTCTGAGGCCCCTTCCTTCCTGGCTAGAGACCATACCTGAACACTGAACATTGAGCACGGTGTGGCGTGCTGCGAACAGCCCCGTGGTGTGCCTCATTCTCCCGGGATTTGAACGCTCTATTGAGCACAATTACACGCCTTCTCTCCAGTTTGTCCTGATGGCTCCTCTCGACAGCGGCCCGAGATTCCGGCGACATCTGAATAGACGCGAACATGGTCCGGGCAGAAAGAACACAAAAGAGCCCTACTCTATTAATCTTTTCATCGCGCGGGTTTGTGTGATTTGGGGCTTAGAGCTAGCAAAACACGTAGCACCTCTATAGCTTCCGTGTGGTTGAATTTGATGTATGGCTGATGGGTTTTTATATAGCATGAGTAAAATTATGGCGACATTTGATGGCTATTTAATACGGAGAACTCTCAAAAGGAGAAAGACTGGTGATTATGCCCTTCTGGATTAAAAAACTGTATCTTTTTTCTGTTTTCCATGTTAATATTTACTAGTAAGGACACAGTGTACAAAGAGTAAATATGTACTCATATGTGAAAAGGAACAGAAATCTGTATTGATCTAGAAGACAAAGACGTCTGCTCCCATGTTGGGGTAATGATCGTGCTGTTTGACTTGCAGGCCGTCCCATATGGTTCTTCTTTACCGGCACTTTTTAACGTTCAGTACGCACTATGACGTGCCGATTTTGAGACATTCCCCAATGTGTTCCGATTGTGCCGTTTAGACGAAGTTTTGGGGCCGCGCTATGTCGACGTTGAGTAACTAAAGTTTGTAAACGAATGGCCATGTGTATGAAGTATATTTTTTCTTTTCATCGATATGATCAGAGATCAAAGTTTTCTGAATACTGTTTGATTTGTACGTACTAGACGATCTGATGGTATGCGTGTGTTTGTGTGTGTGTGAATATGTGTGTGTGAATGTGTGTGTGCGTATGTGTGTGTGTGTGTGTGTGTGTGTGTGTGTGTG
>NW_004797291.1:1284441-1286303 GCF_000002075.1 Aplysia californica | reverse complement strand
GGGGGGTTACATAGTTTATCCATTTACTTGATAAGAGGTGGAAGTTGGATTCGGGAGACACCCCCTTAACTAATCTTTAGTGTTGAAAAACGTCAAGCTCATTCCATACCACGAACAATTATATGATAACATGAGTAGGTCCATGAAAACTTCAAATTTCAAGAAATTTTTTATTTTGTGTATCTTCATAAATAACTTCCTCGACTGGCCGGTGGAGTTTCAAATAGTCCACTGTCCCACCTACAGTAGACACTGACAGGTAGATTGGATGCAGCCTGCCTCCCAAATGATGGAAGTTGTGTCAGCTGTGACGTCAATCATTTACAGTCAGTCGTTGTTTTACCCTATCTCTCGATCCTGCCGTATTATTATGGTAATTCATCCTAATATGGTACGAAAAACTTCATTTTTTCGTTTCGCAGCACAATCTAAACTATTTAATTTTCTTTTATCATAATGGCAACATGACAGATCGTGGGGATAATCTTAACTAAACGCCCAGTAATCACCTGCCATGTGCCAATCTTTTTTTCCCCCGGAGCTTCTCTTCCAGCTGCCAAGGAAAGGGGCGCACAAATACAGACATTTAGATTTAGATTTTTATCATGTTCTTAAGTTCTGTCCAAATATTGCTTTTGACGGTGAACTATGCATCATTAGTCTCAGTTTCTACGAGGGTTGTCCTCCCGTTGAATAAAATGTTTACTCTTTTCCTGCTCAAGTGTTGACATGATGTATTCATTGAGATGGCACGTATTTGCTTCATGCCAGCTTGTCTTCGTAAGTAGATCGTTGAAGAAATCTTTTTTGTTGATTTAGAGCAACGGATTTTTATCGTACATTTTATAATTGTGTCATGCCAGTGCGTCCCTTGAACAAGCTTAAGACGATATCAGCACATCCTGTAAACCGTGTGCTGTCCGTTTTTCGCTTTTCTATTTCCACGACCCACATTTTTATACGCACTACCTTCGTGTCGACACGCGAAAATGCACCGGGCGACGATATACGGCAGGTGTCAATCGATGGCGGTTTTTTCTAGAGGGATTAAAGTGATGGTCTTTAATAACTGCCTTGGAAGGTCGCCCGTCCCCCTGTAAAACGGAGCGTCAGAGAGCAGAGTATCGTTCTTTGGCAAAAGATGGCCCGGTTTCACCGTCACAGAATGATTTAATGAGGTCTTGCCAGTATAACGATACTTAGCACTCAAGTACACTGCCTCCTGTCACATGCCAATCAGCCAGGAAAAGGGTGCTTCAAGTTGACACGCTCATGTTTGCCTTACTGGGGATTTTTTCCCCTCTTTCTAAGACGATGTTTTTCTAGGCTTTCTTAAACGATATTACTTTTTATGCTTAAAGAAATATCCGTATAATACTTAAAATCTGAAGCTCTAGATCTGTTTTGAATTTTTGCCTTGTCAGTGGGTTCAGCTTCAGCCCTTTTGGATTTCTCAGATGTTTAAAACATTGTTTAAAACAAATGTGTCTATCATTATGTAAAATCAGATCCGTAAATGGCAGACTGACGGATGTATGAGTGGATGGATGGATAAGCTTAAATGGAGAGAGGGGATGGAGGAATAGAAAAAGGGAGAGATAATAATGGATGTGTTGGTAGTGGGTAAATGGAAATAGTATAGCTGACCTGGTGAACGAGTGAATGTTTGTTGGATGACTGTATGGATGAACTGATTGACGTGCTGTTACACTGATGGGTGGATGGGTTTAAGGATGGATGGTGTGTGAATGGACAGAAGAAGAAAAAATTACATGTTGATGCACAAAACGGAAAGTAAGTTACTGAGATGTTGCCAGTATAATGATATTTGTCGTTCAAGTTCACTGCCTTTTAACACAGAC
>NW_004797291.1:1263386-1275886 GCF_000002075.1 Aplysia californica | reverse complement strand
ACAATATTCTGAAGACAGGACACCATTTCACCTCCTTCCTTCTGCCTCACGGGGCACCCAAAATGTTAAGGCCTCTGATAGACAAAATCATTGACAACTTTGAGAAACTTACCGTCAGCTCCAAAGGACTCCTACAAGAAATGTCCAGAGTGGTTGAGCTCTACAAAGCTGGAGCCTATTTGGACAGGGGTCCCCAAGGAAGTGGTAAGGAGGATGTCTTATTTTTTATCCAGCAGAGTTTTGACTCACTACTTGTTTATAAAGCACATTTTTTCTACTTTGTCCAGAAATGTCATGTACTAGATCTATTTATTCCTGAAAAGTTGTATACTACATTTTTTATTACCTTCCAAAGTCTGGTGCCTTATTTCTTTAATTAATTTAGTCTTCACACTCCACCCCATTTTCATCTCCTTTAAAAAGATTAAACCACCATTTTTTGGTGTTTATTTATGCAAGTGCATGTGTGTGCCTGAGTTCATTCGTGTGTATGTGTATAAAGGGGAGTACGTTTGTGAGTGTGTGTGTTTGTATGTATGTGTGTGTGTGTATGTGTGTGTGTGTGTGTGTGTGTGTGTGTGTGTGTGTGTGTGTGCGCGCGCGTGCAACAAGATATGAATGACAAAAATGAAACTAACGGAGAAAAAGAAAAAGAAGCAAATTTGAGAAACAAAAAAAAGCAGGAGATGATCAGGGTTTGTTGACAATTTCTGAATTACTCCACTTCACACAGTTTTATTCCTTTCACCCCTTCATTAACATCCCCACCCCTCCCCTACACCTCCCCCACACTCCAGTTCTACTCACCTGTATCCAATTTCCCAATGCGTGCTGACAACCCCTCCCCATTCCAATTTTCCTCTGTCCAGTCACTTCTCATCATTATTTTTCTTCTCCCATCTTCATTTTTTCGCCTTGCCCTTTATCCACCTGTTCCTTCCCAAGGTAAGTATTAATAGGGCCTATGTGTTTGATATCATACCATATAAAAATTATCGTTTTTCATTCAACAAAGACTTTATATTATATACATATCGTAACATATCTTTATTGCATTTTCTTCTGTTTCCACAGATTACTCAGCACATTACCTGCAGGACCTGCCTGGCCAGTTTGACTACAGATGTCGCTTCTCTATGTCTGGAGGTGCCTGCACGTTGTCTGTCTTTGACCTGAGAGAAGCTCAAGACATTTGTGATATGGATGAAGAGTGCCAAGGCTTTATCTGGACAAGGAAGAAAACGTGGACGGGTGAGTGTTCACAGTTGGAAGACTTTTTTTTTTATACATGGATGGAGAGAGGAAGATAAAAGTCTTGATATTTCATGGTATGAATCTCCATTGTCCAGCTAAAAAATAATTAATACATTTGTTTATTGTTCAATTTTGATAATTTAGTTCGCAGATCCTTATCAAGGCTGAACATTGCAAGATATCTTTTGATATTATTGTTATTATTATTATTATTATTGTTATTGATATTATTGTGACAATGATTATGATTGGTACCTACACTTGACCATGGTGCATTCGTATTTTCTTTCAAACTTAATACTTAAATACTTGTATGTTGGCGTAGAATTTCAATTGTCAGTTTTCGGATGGAAAGTTTGGCCTCTGTCCGCTCCAGATTGTGAGAAAATTTTGTGGGAAGGATGAGAAATATTTACTCCTCCAAAGGTGGCACCTCAGCTCTGTAAATGTGCCATAGTAACCAGTTGGACATAGCACAGCAAATTTCTTTTTGTGGAGATTAATAAATTATTATCTTGTCTTATCTATAATCTTGTCTTGTCTTGTTTTATCTTGTCTTGCCTAATCTTATAATACTTACTTAAAGGATCATGTTGAGTGACAATGTGTATTGTCATGATTATTTTATTTGTCTCTGAGACATTCCTAATATTGACTCTTACTTTCCTTCACAGGTCGAACTCTGGTTCATCTAAAGAATGGAAAAGGCACACCCTCAGCAAATTCAGAGACAGACTTGTATGTGAAGCCCTCGTGAACTTCAGAAAATCACCTTTTTCAGAAATACGTCACAACCACACGTGTGGTGACACAAACTGGCACTGTGAATTGCCCTTGTTCCTTTATCAGTCAGTTCCTTGATCCTTGATTGTTTCTGTCGTGGAATAAATCTGATAGCTATACTGAACACAAAGCGTCTAGCAGAAAAGATGTGTCAGTAATATGGGTTGGAAGACTGCACAACATAGATATTGATTTATGTGACGACTCAAAAAGAGAAAAATGACCTGCAGTGTACGACAGAATCTTTCATGACCTGATAGTGTTGACAGGAGAATAAGCGTCAAAATCAAACTGAACTTACCTCAGATTTTACCTATGGTAAGCTTGTTTTTACCTATCCAGAGGTTGTTTTCATGATCTTTGTTACACAGAAAGCTAATGTCGTTATGAGGTTTTGAAGAAAAATTGACTATTTCTAGGCTGTCTGCCTCCGTTTACTGATGTCTTTTTAATTTGTTTTACACAAAGAAAATAAGGCATCAATAAATTACATATAAAGGCCTCTATTGTTGAAACATTCTTTTGACGGTTGCAAACATCATGAACTGAGGGAATAGACGATGAAAATATGGTTCTTTCAGAAAATCAGTCACTCTATGTGTTCCTCGCCGGTGTTGGGATGAGTGTTAGTTGCCCCATCCCCCAGCACCTCTCTTGTGTTACAAGGCTATTTGGCTGCATTCGTGAACCTCTGCACTATATGCTGAGCCGATGTCTCTTTATGAGTGCCATACTGCTTTTTGTTCTGTTGTACGTGCGAGAAGTTGCGTGAAATTTTATATGGAGTCTGTTTGATTCCAGCAGACTGTTCTATGATTGCAGGATATTACATTCTACACGTAAATACTAAGGAAAGTTAAGGTTTTCACTCAAGATTTGAAAGTTTAGACTTCAGTTTCATTTGTTGTTGTTATTTAAAGAAGACTCTTCATACCTTCATTCCTGGGCTCCTGGAGCGGGATGCACAATACACCTGGGCTCCCTTGGGTTGTCTGCTAGGTTTAGGTTACTCCATGCTCAAGTATACATTCTGTTCACAGAAGGGTAAAGGTAGCACATGAGGGTTAAGGGATTCTACACCTGAATTATATTGCCTCTCGTCATCTTTTTATTTTTGATCAATTCAAAAATTAGTTTGCCTTTTTGTCAAAATAATTCTTAATGCTCATGTGAAAGGTAAAATGTTTTCAGAAAGTTGTGGGATAAGCTTGATGTAGTGACTCACGTACTGACTGTCAAGTCTGTAGAAGGTTCACTATTTAAATAATTTTTTTTGACTTTTGTCTTTGGCACTTTGTGTGACATGTCACTGTCACCATGGTGATGTGTCATCACTGCACTTTGATGCTTGAAACAGTGACTATGAGACAGCATCATATGCATTCCTGTGATACTTTTCATGTATGTGAAATGTGCATAAGTTATTTCCTCCAAGTACTTCTTGAAATTCCATTATGTCACAGAGCGAATCAGAATTGTGGTGGTTGCCACAGTAACTGCCAAAACCATGTTTTTAAAATCAATTATTTGTTGTTGCTTAGAGGATGATGTGTGCGATATTATTGGTATGGTTTTGTGGATGAGACTGCTAGTCTTTATGAATGAGAAAAGGTTAAATCTAGGCTGGTGACAGGATGCTTTGGAAAGAATGTTTGAAAAGAACTGTCATTTATAAAATGACTGAATGTTAAATGTGCTCATGGAGGAGACATTCTGTGATTAGGAACTAATCATGCTATAATTCAAAAGCTAGTGAAAGACTATTATTGATCTGTTTCTGTGTGAGATGATGAAAGATTATACTTGAATGATAGTCATGTGGGTAGTGGTGATGAATTGGTTGTGAAGATGAGAGAAAAATATGGTTATTTCAGGTGTCGTCAAATGCTGAGTGTGTTTCTATGTCAGCAATTGTGAAAATAAAGTCATTGAAAACATGGTTAGTCCCAATAATTCTCATGTTGATGAGCTGTTTCAAGTTCAATAAACTTTTGTTTGAACCAATCAACTCAGGGTGTTTTGTTTTCTTGTGATAGGGGCGAGTTCATTCATATATGAGTGATGTTCATTTTGATGAGACCAAACGCATATTCACAATAATGTTGTGTCCACATTTTAATGATGATCAGTCAGAGACTTAACTCTTTGAACCCCATCGAACGCTGGGAGCGTCCGGCGATAATAACCCTGTTCCCCACCGGACGCTGGGAGCGTCCATTACTAGTACTAGTGACAACTGCTTCGTTTTGTTTAGTGCTAGTTTTTGCTTGTTTTTCAGAACTATTCCCGACCAAGTTTTTTAGTAATGACTAAGCCTTTGTTTCTGCTATTTACAAGTTGGAGGCAAGCTTTTGGGGTTATAATGAGACAGTGCACTAGGTTTAGGTGACTGTAGAAAAAAACTTGGGGAAACGGTAAAAAATACTCAGGGCTTAAAGAGCTAAGACACTATGGCTGAAAAGTAACTGGACGAGTGTGTGGCCAGATTATTTTCTTGCATTCCAGACTCATGTCAATTTTTCAGGGCGAGTGGAAAAGAATCGGGGCAGAGGTGCTGATAGCCAAAGAAAAACAAAGGCAGTTGCTATTTTTTCCCATGTGAAAATATGCCCTCAAGTTATTAGTCTTGTTTTACCTCTATCCCAGTAGTACACAAGGAAGTCTTAACTCTCAAAGGACAATGTGTTGGTGTTGGGGGTTTGTGTCAGTGACCTCAACGTTAGTTTCAAGTAAAATTTTAATTTAAAACATGCTTCAGGAATACCTTTCCTGAACTTGCCACAATATTGAGGCTGCCTGACAATTCAGGGTCCTCTGAGAGTGGTATTGATACCATACATATCTTATCAAAGCTTATTTTAAATTGTTTACCTCAATTCTGGTTTATTAAATTTCACCACTCCATTTGCATCTCTGAAAAACCACCTTGAATCCTCTCAGACACTTCCAGGCCAAAAAAAGGCTTTTGGTCCATCAGAGATCTTAAGCTTATTACCCCAATAATATAAGGGAATATGTAAAAAAGCATTTGCTGCTCAATTTTATCATGTCTCAATATGTAACAGAATTTTATCACACCTGGTACTATTTTATTTAGTTTATGCAACATTTTACTGAAATTCACCCTGTTTACCAAGGCATAAGCTGCTGTGAAGTAAATAGAAGCACCCGATCTTCACTTCAAACTGAATAATTTTATTTTATGTATAATACACGGAAAATCTTCTGGAAATTTGAAAGCTCTCCAGATCAAATCGTGTTAAATTCAAGGACAGGCATGTTCTATTTTGAAACTTTGAATCATGGCTATCTTTTCTGGTAATATAAAATTCATGGAAGTTATCGTGGTACCGGTACCTTTAAAAGGAAACATCAGATAATCATCAGTTTTGCAACCTGGCACTAAAAGTAAAAGATGTCAGAGTTAGGGATACCACTCCACTTCCTCTCTGAGACTTGCACAGCATATAAATTCTGAGTAACTGCACAAGAAATTAAAAGATCCTGCACCTATCATGATAAGGCATTGGAATGACAGCGAGCTCAATAGAAAGAGCAAGTAGGTTCAACAAATTGGTGAACTCATCAACCATCTAGACCCACCATTGTTGGAATAATCTAATGCTATTCAGCTTCAGACTTGCATAAAGAGGATCCACGTTTTCTTCAAAAAGTGTCTAAGAAAGTTACTGAGGATCAGATGGACAGTCACCAACGAGGAAATTTTAAGACAAACAAGACAGATTCCAGTTAGAGATGAGGTAGGAAGAAGGCGGTGGCAATGGATTGGACATACTCTCAGGAAGTCGGGCAGCTACATAACAAAGTAAGTGTTGGATTGGAACATACAAGGTAAAAGGTTAGGGAGAAGACGGCGTGGAACCTAGACAAGAATCACAGAAATTGATGTACAGAAAAGTGGAAAGACATAGAATAACATAAGAGGCTAGCCCAGGATAGAGAAAGGTGGAAAGTGTTTGTCTGTGGCCTATACTCTGGTGCAGGGTGAGAAAGGCAATGATGATGATGATGATTCAGCTTCAGGTGTCTCTACTCTAAAAGTGAGTGAAACCATTCACGTCTCAAGTGGTGGTTTATTTGGCCCCCTTTCACTTTAAAGTGTTAGTGGCTCTTGTCAGAATTCTTGACAGTTTGCTGATGATGGGGAGGGGGCACACAACTCTCCATGTGATGACATGAGTGCTTCTACTCAACAATATTAATAAATTATCAACATATCAATATAATAAATGTAAAAAAAACCTGATTGCTGCATGGGATAACTTTTATTTGTCAAAACAGCAACATCTACAATTCAATTGTTTGACAAAATTCATGATAAAGAAACAACATACCATGCGACTGGCAGAACACTTGACTGTTACAGAAGTTATCATGATTTCCTCAGTTCAACTCTGGGATTTTTTTCTTTTGTCAGCCAGAATTACACAATATTTCGAACATCCAGCAAACAATGGTTAAAACAGCAATAATAAAACCTATTCATCTTTGTCTTGGGGAACGAATTCTGATCACTCAGCAAGATGAAATCCTTAAAAGAAAAAAAAAAGTGTTTTTGGCAGGACCTCCAAGTGAAGTACCATTTGCGAAGCAGCGCGGTGGAATCGGGCTCTCGTCAAATTAATTAAAGTGAAGAAACTTGCATTTTTCCTCAGGTTTGTGAATTTTTATCAAAGTTTTGGTTTTTGGCTCAACACCTTTCATGCCCATTAAAGAACTAATTTCTGAGTGGATTTTTCTGAAAAGCGTAGATTAAAGGCACGAAAATGTAAATTTTCAGTTACCACAGACTCTTATGCTAAGGAAATAACTAATCTTTGGCGGCCATTTTCTAACTAATTGTACCTCTGAAAACAGGTGACCTCCACCTCCTTCTTTCGCAAGTATCTCGACTTGTATTCAAGATAAATGTATATTTTTTCATCCAAATAAAGACAAGTGAAAAAGCTTTAAGATAATACCAATAACTCTACATGCCCAAAAATTGACGAGAGCCTGATTCCATCACGCTGCCTCACATTTTTCAATAAAAAATCCCTTCCTTACATTCCATACATTCGTTCTTCACAATCTTATTCTCTCTGGAATGAAACATGCTTTATTCATCGAGAAGAGCAACATTCGACAACAATGAACCAAAAGTAGCAAAAGACCCAGCATAGTCTCACAAAGGAAATAAAATGAGGGAAAAACATGTGAACTAAAGGTAACAGAGAAAGAGACTCCATGCTTAGAAAGAGTGGGAAGACCAAACACACCAAACAAATAAAAAAAATACAAGAGAGTGAGAAATCATTCTTATTACCAGTACCAGCAGCAAAAAAATCTTCACAATCATGGCACACTAATTTTTCTTTTATGAGGGAGAAAGAATGAATGAGCAACCAAGTTTTCATAAGTTTAAAAATGAGACCATTTTCTAATTTTCAACACAAATTGATTCTTTACCAAAACCTCAACTACCAACAAATGACAGCCTTCTGATAAGCTAGCAACGGCACCAACTGAACCCACCAAGTGCATCAGAAAGTTTTGACGCATGGAGTAACTTTGAAAAGTACACAGATCTCAGAGAAACCAGTTTTATTGGCAACCCATATCAGATGAGCAGAAGCATACGAAGTTGAAATATTAGAGAAACTGCTCGGTACAACTCAGTACGAGCATAATTCTAAATAGATTTTACAACCATTACCCTTCCCCTGCTATGAAGACATTAAACAGTTTCTGACACTAAGTTTTATTTTCATTTCTGTTTTACACTGCAATGAATTTAATGAAAACTTGGAGAATAAACATTTCATTATATTATATTAGCATCCTTTTTCAGCACACAGTAACATTAAATAAACTTTCTTTGGGTAGTCATCTAATTGAGGTACCAGTACACAACATGGGCAAAGGATTCAGAAAAAAAAAGGATTGAAATCCATTTTGTACAAGCATAACAAATCTCACAAGACATCATGACTACATTCTCCTACATTTCAAGAATAAAACATGCATTCAAAAGTACCAGTAATTATAATCAACAGTTCTCGTAATACAAGAAGATATGGTAGACTTTTGAGTGAAGTTGGAAGAATTTAAGTTTTTGATAAACTGAGCCTCTAGCGTGAGAAAGTTTCAACTAGTATCAAATATCTCAAAGGCCCCGAAAGCTCCAAAACACTACGGCGTTCAATGAATTGTGTATTTTTTTCTGTCCTGCCTAGTGTGCAACAGAGTATAAACCTACATGACATAGTAAAAGCCATAAATAAAACGTAACATCCCCCCCCTCCCCCAGGCAACAAACTCAAACATATAGAAAACATTGGACACTAACGCACATTACTTAGGGAGACCCCACTCCGGCCGTCCAGAAATCTTTATCTCTGTGAGAGATGGGATCTCCTTGCGCTGATGGCCATGTTTCCCTTGCTTGCCGAAGTTGCCCCGATGTTGTTGTCTTGATGATCCGTAGCTTGAAGGCTGCGATGATGAGCCGGGAGGGGGGTGTGAACTGTAGCTGGATGATGACGGAGGGGGGTAGCTACTGGCGTGAGGGGGTGGTGGCAGCCCAGGAGGGGGTAGATTGGGGGGGGGGACATGTCCTCCGGGTGGATACGGGTAGCCGCTGTACTGGGAGGGGGGAAGGCCGGGAGGGGGGAATGATCCTTGTGGGGGAGGTTGGGTGACCGGTGGAGGATATGAGGGGGGTAGATACGATGTCGGGTTGGGTGGGAGTGAATATGGGTCATATGGGGGAGCAGATGTAACAGGTGGAGGGTAAGAATGAGGTGGTGGGATGGATGGCGGAGGGAGGTATGGAGGTTGAGAGGGGGGAGGGTAGGAGTACTGAGGGTCAGAGGGCACAGGGGGCGGAGGGTACTGAGACGCATCTGCGACCACAGGTGGGGGAGGGTGGCGGGATGCATGGTGTGGATCTGGAGGATAAGAGGGGACTTTGGCTGGCGGAGGGGCGGAATTTCCCGCCAGGATGGACTGTATGTTTTGCGATCCCTCTTGTGACAAAAAGGAGGCCGAGAACATCTGCGAGGAGACGTACGGGTTGAACGAGTTGAAGTCTGTGGTCGGGGCCTCGATACTGGAGTAGCTTGAGTGGGTGCTTGCCTGTGAAGTGATGTGCTGGGCCACGGGGATGGGAGCTCCAGCTGGGGACAAAGAAAAACACATCTCGAGTTACAGAATATAAAACAATAATAATTATTGCATTTATATAAAAGTGCACTTCCATGCTCTACGGAATGCTTTATGTACATTACGATCATTATATGTCAGAATCGATCTAAAACTCGTTACAATGATGGAGAAAACTGGAAGGATTGGAAAAACAATGACCTCCAATGCAGGCACCAAATGAAAAACAAAAAGAAAAAAAGTTTCAACTTCACTGAAGTTCCACTTTGTGTGCTCTCATCTAAAAATCAATTCCACAAGAGCATATTATGCTCTCAAATTATATTTTCTATAACATAAATTACAAAATCATTCATATACAAAACAATTTTAAACTCTGATACACAATTATAAGTCGTCACAGCGCTGCATCAACCCAACAGAAATACTATAAATAGAGACAAATTTCATTTGAGCCATTTGAGTAGTATTAGGTTTTGAAACAAGCAACAACTGTCACAGCCAACTTGACAATAGTGCTAAAATATGCTGACATTGGATGTAGCTATTTGGCAATGTGCTTCAGTTTCAGTATTGAACTTTACTCTTTTCACTAACAGTGGCATCCATGTGCTCTGCAACAAATACTTCTATTTTCACAAAGATAGAAAAGCAAGAAAAGAAAAAAGTCTTATAGCACCTCCAACTAACAGAACCACAACAATTTTTCTATACAAGAAAAGAGAGGTGGACAATCAGAGCAAAAACGAAAGAAGGAAACAGAGAGGGATCAGAACATAATGACTACCTGTTGTGCTTGTGGCAGCACTGGCCGAAGAGGACTTGGAGGCTGCCATCTTTGTTTCTTTCTCTTGCTTTACCGATTTTGCCTCTCTCTCCGGCTCTGATGGTGTCACCTTTTTTGGGATTGAAAAAAAAAAAAGACAAAATAAAAGAATGTCGACAAAATGGCAATGTCCTATCAAGCAAACAATTTACTGTTTTTATTCAAAGAGACACTTAAAATTTAAATACTCCATAAAAATAAAGCAAAAGAAAGAGTTGACTATAGTAAAATGATTAAATAAGAAATGTGGTCAATCTTATTCAAATTTAGGCCATTAAAACAATATGACATACTCGCTTTACAGCTCATTCTGTATTTTCACTTCTGCGTGACATTATATGGTAAGCTTATGAGCACAACATGCATTGCAGCCAATTTTCCAAGACCTAAAAACAGACTATCCATGCGACTAAATCAAGACGGTGAGCACTGGCCAAGTTATCTCCCTCTAGACCCTTCACAAACACTTTTCTGCATTCAATAAATTCAAGCCAAAGTAGACCTGCAGCAACAGATCTCTCCAGTTGACATATCATATGGGCTTCATTCTCATTATTATTTGCAAATCTGGTTTTGAAAGTTCGTAATTTTTCTTTAGCATTAGCAAGTCTTCGGGGAGCAATACTAAAAAACAGAAATACGTATTTTTGGATACAAAAACAGATTTCCGAACTAAGACCGTAAAAACATATTAAATAACTGAAAAAAACAAAAACAAACTTGTTGGCAGCTATGAATAGGTACTCCTGAATTAACACATGGCGGACCAACCTGAAAACCTACTAATATGCCTACTTTGTGCTCACCCTTATGACAGCCCAGCATCTCCACCACCGGGACTTTAGCAACAACTTCCACCCACTGACAACACCCCAGACCATAAAAGGAAACTTGTGAGGCATCTGCCTTCTACTACACTTCTACTATTTGTAGAATTATACACTAATTTTATGATCCTGGGTCCAACTGTGTCAGAGAAGCCACTGCATCTCGGGGTGAAATATAGTGGAGTAGGAGTCCGCCTAAACCAAACGCAGTAACCAGGAAAAGTATTTTCCAAAAAAGACTGTAATATCACCTAACAAAACATCACAGGGATTGCATGGGCTCACCTCTCTACTTCTTTTGCCGGGAGTCTTATCAGGTGGTGGAGGAGGGGGAGGGCTGTCCTGGGTCCTGGATGGCTTGGCTGGACTCTGTGGGGGTGAATCTGCGTCCAGACCTTTCTTCTGTTGTTGCTTTGAGTAGAGGTCCAGCACTTGATGGCAAATGTCTGAACAAAGACCATAGAGTCAAAATAAAGAAATGCATGTTAAAACATAGAAACTAGATTTGAAAAAATACCAATTAGATGTGTTTTACTGCAGTATCAGCAACGGTAATTCAAGTCAACCATGAAGAAAATCAACACCTACATATATTCATAGTGGAAAGAACACAAGAGCATATAAATTGCCTCCTATAACTTAAGAGGATAAAAAGAAAAAACCCAGAGGGAACAAATCGGTTTATTTCATCTTTCTCAACAAAAAAATTTAATAGAAGAATGAAGGAAAGAAAGCATTGAGTCCACATCAAGATAAAATTTACACACACACACATATGGGCACATGATCACATATAGAAATGCATTATTTAATAATTGTTGTGTACCTTCTCCTGGAGTGCATTTGATCTATTCATTACCCCCAGACTCACATGGACAGAAAAAAGAAAATAAAAATACCCCAAGACTGCAGTAATTTTAAACAGATGCATTCAGACAGTAAAGACCTAAACCACCAGTCAAGTAATTTCACTTTCCCATAGATCCCTGTACGTAACTAAGGACGAGGAAGAAAAGGAGGAGGGGGCTATTAAAATACCTCTTAGACCAGGAGAGGAGAGGGAAGGGGAGGGGGCCACAAGTAGCGGAGAAGGAAGGGGGAGGGGGCCAAAAGAACCGTGAAATGAAAAGGGAAGGGGGCAGTCACAAGTAGAAGAGAGAGAAGGGGGAGTTGGCCACAAGTCTGTCCTCAGAGAAATTCGCGTCAGCAACCCGCAAGTTGCGCGCGCAACTTTTGCCGTCAGCGCAACTTTTACCAATTTCGTGAATTCGCGAATTTTAGCCAATTTCCTGCAAAATTTGGGAAAATAATAATAAAATTTCATTAAAAACACCGAAATTTTCTTCCACGACTAAAAATAACGACGCCAAGGGGGACAATTCGCTCCTCTGCACTATGGGGTGCCCGCCGCGCCGCCGCCCAGTGACCCGTACCGGTCGGGTCGGGATGATCGCCTGAAAACTACGTGTTTGTTTGGAAACAACGAGTCAGGCGAGATCGACTTGTGCCACGATAGCCGCTTTGCACATTGCACCATCAATCTGGCGAGCAAACCGACCCAATAGTCTTGTTTGAACTGAATCATCTTCTAGTCTAGCTACTAGATCTAGATCTAGAGTCTCAGTAAATCAATCATAAACACGGTC
>NW_004797291.1:1259967-1263003 GCF_000002075.1 Aplysia californica | reverse complement strand
GGGGGGTTGAATTTAAAAATAACATAAAAATAGAGTTACTACACTATTCACTTAGAGTAAGTTCGAGTGGTAAGCACTGCATTGTGGCGATACAGTGGACCTCGACCGGCATGCAAGCACGATATATAATATGTCATCTCGCACTTTATACACTGGTAGATATCTGGGCTACATGACATGTAGATGTAGTTTAATCTTGATTACACAGGTGCGGTTAAAGCGGTAAAATGACACCGTAAGTTTTTCTGGAAAAGTTCCGCTTGTACCGTATTTAATTATTATGTCACATGTGTGTATGCATGTTTTTCATGAATACTATAATTAATAATTTAAAAGTAAAGCGCATAGAAGAGTGATTGTAACACGGATTTGCGCAATTTAAATGTTGTATTATTATTATATGCGAATAACGTAATATTACGGGATTGAGGGGGGGGGGGGGGTGCAGGAAAGTGTAAAAAATAGTGTAAGGGAGGGGGGGGGGGGGGGGCAAAAAGTCCCAAACAAAGTGTAAGATTATATTTGAGCAGCCCCAAAACCACGCTGGTCACATCTGCCCAACGTCAGCGAGAGTGCCAGGACCTGACGCATGTGTCAGGGGACAAACTGTTTTTGTACACCATGCAACCTCAATGCATTTGGGTTTTTTTGGTGTTTTTTTGTTGTTGTTTTTGGTAGACATTCACATTTAACTTCTGATTTTGATCTAACAAAACTCATATTGGTTACTTTTGATTGCAATGAGCATAGCAACAATGTATTCCAATAGTTCCGTGGCATTGTTTTAGCTATAGATCTACACGTCTTGCAACTTTTCCCGCAACTTTTGCTAATTTTTCTTGCAACTTTTCGCAACTTTTGCTATTTTCCAATGCAACTTTCTCTGAGGACAGACATACTTAGGGAACCTAAACAAATGGGTAACAGGGAAAGATCAGGGAAACGTAGCTTTTCTGAGAGCATCCGAGCAAAGGAATTAATGGAAAATCATGATCGCCGATGTCTGTCGCAGATCTGGCACTGGATGATGATGATGATGATGAGAACTTGTTCATTTTGTACTGTTGATACTACTACATCTATTAAGTATTTGTATTGACACGCTCGATTTGTTAGCTGCTGCACTTTTAGTACATGGCTCAGTGAGTATCAAAACAAAACACACCATTAAAATTAATGTCAAAACATCGATTGCTGGGAAAAATTGGCTACTAGAGGTTTATGTCAACTTCAGCCAGCGCAAGGCAAAGGTACCTAATGTGAAAGGAAATGGGGTAACTGTTGGGCAGAGGTAAAAACTATATAGCCCTGGGCAGAAGTTTATGGAGGGCTCTTGTTGGTGGCCCATACACATTTCAGCAGCCTCCTGCAGTCTCTCCACGTATACGTGCTCGTTTTAAGTTGGAGTCCAGCTTTCCCATCCACACAAACTGACCACACATTCGCTATCAGGGTTTGTATTTCTGTGTTTCTGTTTGAGAGGACGGGTTTCATCTTACTAAAAGTTTCTTTAAGTACTGCAATCCTCTTTTTTTTAAAGTCTCTGTCAATTATGATACGTATTTTTACTTGTGAAAAACCTGTCTACAATAATTCTGTGGGTGGTTGGCGGGTGCTCTGGTGTGGTTTGCTTCTTCTTTCCTATCAAGCATCTATCGTCCTTATCTCCCCTCCTTCTTTTTTTATGTTTGTAACTCTCTTGTAGCACCTCTAATCTTCTGGCGCTCATATGACCGTATGCAGTTGCGAGCGCCGTAAAACCTCTACTAAATCAAAAAATAATTCTTTCTTCAGAATATCTTGAAGTTGCAAGCTCAGAAGACACTGCTTGTATATCTTGCTCATAAGGACGTGTAGTGTAAAAGAAAGAACCCTTTTGTACACAAAAAAAGCGGCAAAAGGTTCACTGACCAAAAGAGTGTAATAGTCTCCAAAGTTATGTTCGTTTTAATTTAAAAGTAAATACATGTATGAAGCGAGAATCCATGTTCTTCTGGGCCGATTTGTTTTTTCCTCTCGCACCTCCTTTTCCACAGACGATAGGATCCACTGTCAAACTGATGGTCCACCGTGGAGACAGATGCAGGAAAGAGCAGGAGTGACAATTTCCACTCCAGCTTGTACCGGCCTGTATTTGTCACCTCAGGACACACGTTTACACTACACATCATAAACCGACAAGCTGCAAGGCACTTGGGTGGCATATTATACCGATACAGTACAGCTTGGGGCCAAAGTCTGATGTCAAGTTGGACCGTAACGCCTGATTTTGATTCAAGGATGCACTTGTAGATTATGTGAAAAAGTGGCCGTTCTGGTCGGAGCAACACACACTTGTAACTTGTATGAATCATGGTGACCCCAGCAAAACCAGTAAAATGTGGAGCCAGTCAATTGGCTCTAGCATGTCAGTAGACGAAGCTTCTGTTGCTGTCTCAATTGATCGCTTTTTTAAAAGGACAAGCGGGCTAACCCAGATTTCGGGGGTTTCCAGAAATCTTTGACCTACACCAAAAGTGGGCATTGACCTACGTACAGAAGAAGTTTGGTTTCTTTGGTGTGTATATTTGTTTGGTTATAGAGAAAACTCTCCTTGTCCTTTAAAGTATTTTGAACAGGGGGCAAAATCTTTACCTTCGATTTTCTCAAAGCAGGATTTTTTTTCGGGATATCCTCCATGTGCTTAAAAGCGACCAATTGGTCTGGAGCGGTTCTTGTCCAGAGATATAGTATACTAAGGCGAATTGTAAGGATTTAACGCCCCTTTCAGCACTGTTGCTTATTTAAGAGGCCGGACCTCCCAATCTGAAAATAAAATCCACCATTGATAGGACTGAGCCTCAAAAAACTTCTAAAAATTACCCATGTTCCAAATGCGGGTTGGGGGTTCAAACCAGGGCCAACCGTTCCGTACTTCAATATTATACAAACTGAACTCATAGTGCACCTAGAGTAGGCTACTTTCACGTTGTGTACGTACATCTGCCACTCCTACAAGAGGGTGTCTTTACACTTCAAATCCGTTGCCCCCCCCCC
>NW_004797291.1:1257992-1259867 GCF_000002075.1 Aplysia californica | reverse complement strand
CACAAGTACTGAGGAGAGAAGGGGAAGTTGGCCACAAGTACTGAGGAGAGAAGGGGGAGTTGGCCAGAAGTACTGAGGAGAGAAGGGGGAGTTGGCCACAAGTACTGAGGAGAGAAGGGGAAGTTGGCCCAGAAGTACTGAGGAGAGAAGGGGGAGTTGGCCACAAGTACTGAGGAGAGAAGGGGGAGTTGGCCACAAATACTGAGGAGAGAAGGGGGAATTGGCCACAAGTTCTGAAAAGGGGGGCACAAGTACTGAGGAGAGAAGGGGGAGGGGTTAAGAAGAAGGGAAGAAGAGAGGCATACAACTGCTCACCTTCCATCAGCTCCATGCTCATCCCCTCCACAAAATCCTCCCACCACTTGGTCTTGCTGCTGGAGCGGCCCGACCAATCGCTGGGATCAAACTTTGTGAGCCGGGATGCCAGGTACATGAGAGACACTGCAATGATCTCTGGCTCCCACTGCAGGCTCAGGGTGGTGCACAGGCTGGAGAGACCAACAGAAGACATGAATCCTTTTCCGTAAAACTACTAATAATTTTGTGTCTTTTAAAACTGAGTTTAACATCCATTCCAGCAATGTGATGTACGGGCTTCCATCTGTTAAAAAGAATTATTTTATTTCTTGGCCTGGTTCAATTTCGTTTTTGTTTCTTACAGTATGAATGTTTCAAGGCAAACCTGACTTTAATTTATGGGCAGCAACTTAGGATTTAATCTGAACAGTCTATTTCCTTTGCTAGGTTGATCTGTTTACCTGGTGTCCTTTCATTGAGGATATATATATATAAGTTAATTATTAAGTCCAGATGTACTATGTCTGTCAGTAGCTATCTGTGGACAAGCTCAATTTAGAATAGGGAGTAAAAAAAGTGCCGTAGATGATTTGCACTTTTAACCTGCTACACAAACAGGACTCAAGAATATTTTTTAATGCTGTTAATGCTCACATGTGGTGGGAGCTTTGGTAAAAACTAATGCAAAATCAAAGAGACGGAAATCTCAATTCATTTAATTTACCCTGATAGGACAGATGATCACTTTTTTGTAATAAAAAGATTAAAAAAGCAAGAAATATCACCTGTCATTAATAAAAGTCCAAGCCATCTGAGCCATTTTCTGCGTCTTTTCCTTCTCTCCTGGAGGAAAAAAAAAGCCAACAGATAAAAAAAAAAAAGCAGTTGTAACTACTTTGAGAGTAATATAAAACTTGCAGAGCTTAGACAAGTAGCAGGCATTGTCAGCTGGCACACAAATCATTCTCATACCAAATATCAAATATCGAAGCAGAACTCATTGCACCTAGGTCATCAGACGGGGAGAAAATTTGGTTAAGGTCCACAAGGGTTCAGAGAAATGACAATGGGAGGGTGTACTATTTCCACAACCTGGTTATTAAAAGAATTGTTTCCACCACAGTTTGTTTGAGCATTCCTACGCACACTCGAAAGCTCTCAGACAGTCAGCCTTTACCCAGTATAAAGATCTCACACAATCAGCAGATAGACTTACTATACAGTTTGAAGTTCCTAAATGAAGGGCTAGGAGTTGGGCGGACTGGGAGTGTATGATACTGGTTAATTAATCTCAAAGCTGTAAGAGCTTAGATTTTAAAAGAAAGAAATAGAAAAATAATCCAGAATTTACAAAATAGTTCAAGCAATCAGAATGACAGGTGAGCCTTGATCATTATAACAGAAAAAACTAAGTACCATTGAAGGGAAGCATTTGGAAAAAACATCTGATATTCAGACCTGCCACTCTATGAACTCTAAAGATAAGGATTTCATAGTAAAAAAATCAGGATCTGGTGAAAAAAATCGGGATCAACGGTAAATCAAGTCATAAGGTGCACTCTGGATGGGGGAGGGGGG
>NW_004797291.1:1229649-1257739 GCF_000002075.1 Aplysia californica | reverse complement strand
AATTGCGCTAAGGTTGTTCAATTATTTTGTTTTTCATAATCCTTCATCCTCAATTAGTATATATGTATCACGGGGCGCACTTTAAGCCCAAGTGTCAAAACAATACCCCAACCCCCTCCCCCCGGTCGCCTCACACTGATAACGTCCCGAAAAATACCTAGAAGAATGCGACCGGTGTGAATGAACTTTGTTAATCTTTTTTTTACCCCGACAGCCGACAGTCCCTGCCACAGGTGCCACTCACACGTACGAGGTCATGTCACGTGATGTGAACGAGTGTTTGAAAGTTCCACTGACAGGTCTTGATGATGGGTCCGACTAACCAGAACTCAGACGAAGCTTGATTATTTTTAGGTCTATGTCATAATTAATACAGTAATCAGGCCACCATAGGAGAATTCTGGGTAACAAAAGCGAAAGTAGACCTTGAGAGTATGTAAGTCGGAACTCGAAATCGATACTGCTTCCTATTTTAGTTGAAATAACGTGCGTGAGTCAACTGCTAGATCTAGATCCGGAATTGATGTTTTACTTTTAGAAAAAGCGTTCCAGGTTCCTCCCGATAAAAAGTCCAATCCGTGCTTCCAAGCAAAAGAGATTGCAGAACTTTTTTTTTTTAAGGAATCGAACGCAACAGACGCAACAACAAAAAATCAGGAGACATGCAACCGAAATCGGGAAAATCGGGATGCCTGAGATTTTGGGAAAAAAATCAGGTTGAGTGGCAGGTCTGCTGAAATCTGTTTTAAAGGAACAGATGATAAACATATCATACAGTTGAACCTGTTGTAACGGCCAACAGTCTAAGACAATCACCTGAACATATATCTACTTCCCACCCTCGACCCAGTTTTTCTAAAAATATGACACTGTTCAAGACACTCAGCTGCCTAAGACAACTATTTTTCGTCCAACAAAAGATGGCTGTCTTGGACAATTTTGACTGCATATTCATAGACAGGTATAAATATGACCAGGAGGGCAAGCACAAATTCTAAGGTGCAAGAAGAGACTTATGTCTGTTGCTTAATGTCAACGATGTCATGGGGAGCATTCTAAACTTACCTTTGAAATACTTGAGATATTTAATCAAAAACCCATACGGATGCTCAACCTGTAGGTCAAATTTGATTGTCTTTAACAGGATTCTCTCCATAGTCATGACTTCTTCCTGTGAACAAAATAGAAAATAATATATTTTTTAAAAAATGATTCAAAAAGTGTTAACACCCTAATCTTAACATGGTGCTCTGATCTTCAAATTATGTTTTTCTCTACTTGGCTGCTCAAACTGCACCTAAGCTTATAGTGGAACTCAGCTAAGTCAAAAATAATTTGCTAAATCTTACATAGGGTCCAACCAAAAACTTTTTGACAAATGCACTTAAAAAGCACTAAAGATATCTGGGCTTCTATTGATCTGAGACAGAACGAGTTTGCTGCATCTTCTAGGCCCCATGAATTTAAGAAACACTTGCCCACATAGCTTGCATGTCATGAGTGATACACTGTTTTTTAAAAATGATATAGAGGAAGATTTTGTGCATGGAAAATTTGAGTACCTGTCCTAAATAGCACCATGACAGTCTCAAATACTGTAATGTATAAACAAATTCTCTTTCAGAAGCTGCTGAGCCTACTTCATTAACCATAAACAGCCACTTACACAGCCAATACAAAATACAAGAAATCATGCAAAGGTCTCAAAATGACAGCCCCCCCCCCCCTCCCCCCAAAAGGCAAATATCAACATCTATATCAATCATGGTGCAAAAGTCAGAGTAAAAGCAAGCACACAATTTTCTTTGAAACATAAAGCAAAACCTCCTCCAAAATGTCCACCACCAGTAACAACACTTGCCCCTGTGATTACCATCATCACAACCCCTACATTACTCTACAGCCACATTGACTTACCCTAGGGTCCTCCCCAAACCTCTGGAAAGATGAAGCAGATAAGAGGCTTTGAGCTATTTTGATTATATCTTTGCACTTTTTGGGGGTTTCTTCCACTTTTCCAGCCAAGAAAAGACAACAAGCTGCAGTTACCTGTCAAGAGAAGCAAAAAAACAAATGTAAATACTCCTTATGTGATGTGATCAAAGGATTTTTATAATCCACATCAAGAAATCTAACTGATCTATACTTTATAATATAGAACAGCATCAAAACAAAGCTGCTAGCATTTCAAGAATCTAATTTAAAACATACTATATCAAATCAATCTGATGGATAAATTTCAGATATGATTAGCAAGCTAGTGCTAGAGACAAACAAAAAACTGTACATTATACTAACGAAAAGGATTTCAGAACAAAGTCATCATGACGGTTTATTTATACAACACTTCTGTTCCACAAAATGAAAGCACTATAATTTTACTTGCCTATTGTTTCAGGCAGTAATGACACGGGAAATCATTCATAACTATAAACTTTTTAAAGAAGAAACCAAATGACTATATCTCTACACTTTATTCTACAAACAATATCTGACTTTAAAGACTTTAATTTTCCCACTCTTTGAGTACAGTGGTCTCCAGCTGTTAAATAGCATACTTTCAAAAAAGCACAACCTACCGTAAAATACGCTGGCAGCACAGACCGAATTTTTCTCGTACATAATTATCACACATAACACCTCTGGGAGAGCTCAACTTAAATGACGCAACACACCACATTTCAAATGCAAGGTGGTTCATAAATTTAAGGATAATTCTCCTTTGAAATTTTTCTTTTTTAGAGTGACAGCTTCAGTTAGGCATTTAGTGTTGTAAAGTAGGTGATCTCTTCACTGCACTTTTCCCATAGTACTATCTTCTCCTTTGCTACATTTAACTCTTCAAACTACACCCCGTGGTAGTAGAGACAAACCAACACCAAGCAGACAAAGATTCTTTTTACCCAATATGTAAAAAAACAACAATACTCACATATCTGTAAAATTCTTTGAATGAATGGAACATGTAAAACCTGTGAAAGTATACCACACCCGTAGCACACGTGTCATAACGTCTGGCATATATCAAGGACAAAAACTCTGCAAATGGCAAATGCACTTTTGCAATGATATAAATAAAGCACTTTCACGCTGAAATAAAACAAATTCTTTTTTCAATACTTTTCAAAAGGACAAAAGCTCTGCAAATGGCAAATGGGTATATTTTGACAATAACTAAAGCATTTTAATGATTAAATAATAAAATTAAAATAGGCTAATTCATTTTTCTATACTTTCTCTCGGTCATATAAAACAAAGACTAAGTATGAATTATCAAACAGAGAAGAGTCCAATTAAAAAGGTAGAACAGAATGCCTTTTATTTAACTTATCAAATTATACTCATAAAGGATACAGCCCCATTTTTGTCCCTGCATCAAGAATGAACCTAGCTCCTTCTCTCCGGTACCGGTTTTCAGTGTTACTGTCAATACCATCTCGATATGATGCAGAATTCTTGATTTCTCTCCGCTCAAAGTACCAACAAGGCATGGTGAATCACAAATGTCAGAATGATGGAACAAAAGAAGTGCAGCAGGAAAACTGTGAATAAAATGAAGGATTGAAAAAAGAAAGAAAATAATTACATCATGTATATTTTCCAAGTCCATCATTGTCAATTATCATTGTTACATACAAAGTTAAGTATGCTACTACACTAAAAATATACAGCATGTACTATAATGCCTCAGAGGTATATCTTGCTATTCCTTTACTTTCAAAAGTCGGTCAGTTCTAGTAGTTATGTTGTTACTACTTCCAGTAGACACAGACTCAGTACTGGTGTCTTTAGTGTAGTGGCTATGTGCTTTGCTGTCCCACACAGGAGAACCAAGGTCGATTCCTGTGAGGGGGAGAAATTTTTATTGAGTATCTTTTTCTTTCTTTTTTCCAACATCAAGTCTGTGCTCCTCTATGGCTGCGAAACTTGAAAGACAACAAAGTACTAAACAAAGTCCAGACTTTCATCAACAGATGTATGAGGAGTATTCTAAGAATTAAGTGGCAGGATAGAATAAAAAATGAAGAGCTATGGGAAAGGACAGGAAAAAAGGAATATAGAAATAGAAATAGGACGAAGGGACACGAGAGAGATCAAGCTGGAACGAGCTTTTTTTTCTTTCAGCTTAGATGTTGTGTCACTCTCAACCTAAGTTGGCCCTGACAAGTAAGGTTGGAAGCCCATCTCCTAAATTATTTAAATTGCGTGGCAGGGTGTAAAATCACCCACATTAAAAAAAAGGAAAAACAGGCTTAGTTGTGTATAAAAAGCCTTCTCTTACTACTTAAAGACCAAGACTAAGCAAATTAGTAAGCCTCACACCTACATTTTCTTCAAAAGTGCAAGAGCTGAAGCTGAAGGACTATTTTGTTGGCAAGCATACAGTTACTTTGTAAGTAACTGAACTAGACTCACTGGTTTCATGACCAGAAAATGTACAGAATGAAATACGTTTTTACAATCACTCCTGCATGATGATAAAGTACAATATAATTAGATCTAGGTACTTTACTTTAGCTCAGTGTCATATTATAAAACTACAAATCTCAAAACCTCAAAATTTGTCACTTGTTGATATTATAATTTTACTTTCTCTACCGTCTCATGCTCAAGTATCTTTTAAAGGTCTAGCCCTTTTTTTGGAATTTAATTTGTTTTGTACGAAATATGCTATTACTGATTTTTATTTTATTCGTCACAAAGCGGAATAATGGCCGATTGCAGGAAATGTGCAATCTGGCAGGTTTCTATTTACTTTAACTTGTTGCAGAGAGAATTACCGTAAATATCTGTAACTTATACAAGTCGATACGAAGGCGGGTACGGCATTTGGGCAGTCCTGCGCTGTCGCAGTTTTTTTTTACGGAGGGAGTTAGGATGGAGGGACAAGTACGGAACTGGCAGAAAGTACGGATTTCCGTAAAAATACGGAAGAGTGGTGGAAGTGTTGGGCGCGATCTGTCGATTTGCGTGATCCATCAATCGCGCAGGGCATTTGGTTGATCGAGGAAACGCGCGACAATCCATCGATTGTTGCCCATTCTGTTGATCAGCGGATCGCGCAACGTTTTTTGTCGATCCGTTTGGTTGCGCATTCTATAGATCTTACACCCCTAAATTTTGTTATGTTTCTAAATATTTCCAGCATTTATGAACATTTTTTACGATTATAAGGATAACAATTGAGACGAGAGCTTTAATATCCAGTTACTGGATCTATCTAAACTGGTCCCCCCCCCCCCCTGTGTCATTAGTATGAACAAAACTAAGTTGAGCCGGGGGCAAAGTTAATTAATTTAAATGTCGACCAATGAGACTGCGCGTAGCGATATCCCATTCTCAGTTTATGGGGGAAGAGGTGTTGGGAAGAGGTCACGCCTGTCGATTTTGTGCGATGTGATTTTTAAATAATTACAGAAAAACTCAACACTCAACAAAATCAAATTAAACATGTGGAAAGACATATGGTGGTGGAATTAATGATGATGCTGTAGTGGTGGTGGAAAGACCCTGAGTTGTCGGTTTCCATGTACTTAGACACTGCTATTGGGTAGATCTAATGAGAGTGCAATCAGGGTTAGGCCTATAGATCGGTGAGTATCACTCACTGACGTATGAACAGTAAACTAATTTTCACCCGCCCGGAAGTTCTCGCAAGATCAACTCCCCTCTTCTCTCTCTCTCTGTCTCTTTCTGAATACTGTCTGTCGGTGTGGACGATCAAATTGACCAAAACAAAGTTAAATAATGATGTTATTGTTAAAACACAAAAGTAAATTAATTTGGTTGTCTACAAAGATGCTACGGCTATTTAACTTTTCGAATCGAGCCAAACTACGCGGGTCGCCATTTTGTTTTGCCCGGAAATTCTCGCGCTACTCCTCTCTCTCTTTCTCTCTCTCTCCACTGCCCACAGACAAAATTGTACGCTTTTAGTAGGCTACAGTTGTAATGGAACGTTTGTTCACGGCACAGAATTCTACAATTTTTCTGTTATCACAGTGTAGAATTCTGTGGTTTAGGGTGAACGCAAAATTTGGTGAACGCGCACCGGGTGAGAATAGCCACAAGACTCGCCTGCACTATTCTCACTCCGGGTGAGAATAGAGGTGGCCTTTTTAAAAACTCACTCCATCATCATAGTTCGACAGAATGCGCAGTAAGTATATAATATTTCACGGATCGACAAAAAGCGCTGCGCGATTCGCTGATCAACAGAATGTGCAACAATCGATGGATTGTTGCGCGTTTCCTCGATCAACCAAATGCGCTGCGCGGTCGATGGACTGCGCAAATCGACAGATCGCGCCCAACATAAGCACTGGCTTTGGTGTGATGTTTTACCAGGAAAACCGATGTCGTGATATGTGCGGATATGAATAGTCTCTTTTATACGGTAGATCTAGAGTCTAGATCTAGCGGAAACGTTCAAAGAATGAATTCAGTAGACGCAGAGAACCGGAAAATTAGGAAGCTCAAACCCGTCAATGTCTCAATGAAAGAAAATGGAATTCCCCAGAGCCGGATACACACGTCATTCTATAATCTAGATATCTAGATTCTATGTGAAAATGTGGTACCTCCACGGCCTTCTTAAAATAGTCTGTGGGTATCCCAGATGACATCACATTACTAAAACGACCCTTACCAAAATTAGCAGCCAATCAGAAAGATGCGTCTTCTACGCTTTTTAACGGCATGTCAATGACAGTGCCCACCACGGACCACAGCCTCGGCGTGTGACTAAGTCAGTCTAGAAGTCTAGATCTAGTAAACGGGTCCGCTTGACCTAGATCTACTCTACTCACCACACGACACTACATCTAAGCAGGGTAAACGTAGTGAAATGCATCGGTGTCTGGCTGCCACTTACTTTTCCGTCACGACTTCCGACGACGATAAAATTAGTGCTGAGTGCTGAGCTTATGCCTAGTTTAGTGAGCTAGCGAAGAGAAGAATAAGATCATAGAGACCTGGAGATCAGAGATCTAATAATTTGCCAGAGTGATGCCCCTTGAATTCTATTCAAACAATAATTGCTAATGTCTTGGAATAGGCAAGGCTAAAATATTTGCAGTATCCTGACGCTTTTTAGTACATTAGGCCTAGTGAATAAAAAATATATGAAGTTTCACTTTATAAAATACACAAGCAAAGGTTAAAAAAATTGGCTTTGTTTATTACAAAATACAAAAGTGTTTCGCTACATGACAGGCAATGCTGTGCAAATAGTCTCAAATAGGGAAGCGGCACATTTTTTGATGACGTAAATCACAAACACAGGTGGGAGAAGCCCAGAAACACGACGCAAACACCGGCTTCCGCTACCCTAGGCCTACACTACACACTTACTACCAGAGACACTATAATAATTAAATACTCTCTGTTACTACTTAGCCTACGGATCCGTACTACTTACACGGTCCGTCCGCCGTCCAGCACACACCTTGGGCTTGGGATCCAAAGCGACTTTTTCTATTCCGGTATTGTTTTGTTGAGGAAGTGCTTCAGTAACGAGCGACCACCCCATCAAACACAAGAAAGAAGAGGCCTAATCCTAACCCTACCCGGCCCTACCCCTAGGGCCCCTAGGGGCTAGATCTACCCCTACCCCTAGCCCTCAGTTCTGCTCTTCTCATAGTGGTCGCTCGTAACGGAAGTCCTCCCTCTACTCTAGATATCTAGACGTCTAGATCTAGAATATAGATATAGATCTAGATATAGATATAGATCTAGTTTCGGGAAGATTGGAGAATACCGGACCACCCGTACATTATTGCGAGAGAAAGTGGGGTAGGTGGAGCGGGTGGTTGGGTTGGAGGAGGGGGAGTTCAGGGGGGTCTCCCCCCTGACAAAATTTTAATGAATAGATCTACTGGTCCGAGATTCTCCTTTGAGAGATTTTAAAAACGGGAAAAATATGAATTCCTAAGGTTGAGACATAGAGGCAAAGTCAGTCCGCTGGTCCGGTATTCTTCAATCTTACCCTAGATTCTAGATCTAGAAATCTAGATCTATCTAACCTAGATTCTAGTTCCCACTCCGCAACTGTTATTCGCCGGTTTTGGCACCAAGAGAAGGGGGGTTTCAGGGGCACCTTCACCTAAGGCTAATATAAAAATATGTTGGGGGGGGGGGTCATGCCCCCCTGAATTTTACGATAATTTGATGTTTTGTTTGCAGTTGTTAGGTTTGATTTGTAAGCTCGCCACGGATCAAACGTATAGATCTAGATTAGATCTCTAACAATTGTTTCTGACATTGTTTGCACAAAAGTAGACGTCTTGTTCATCTCTCATAATCATTTATTATAATAATCATTTGAGTTAGAGTTTGAGCAAGTTTAAGTCGAAAGACGCTTGGATAACGATAACAATTAGACGCTGCATATAACTCGTTAAGGGATGAAGGTGGTGAGGCGGGCCTGGGGAAGTAAGATGAAGAGAGGAAAAGTAAGAAAAAGGGAGAGAGGAAAAGTATTGTCCCTGTGGTTTTATGCACCCCGCATTTTCCTTTATCATTCTTTGTTAAAATTAACAATCGCATATAATTTCACTTTTTTGTGCTCAGTTTGCATAATATCAGAATTTTTCTTGCATAAAACGACAAGGACAGTTAAAAACAAGAAAAAATATTGTATTACGCAATTGGGCCTATCATTTAAAAACATGATCGTTTATCTCATTAACTAAAATTTTGCTGTGATAAAAAGTCAAAATTCGTGTAAAGCAGATAAAAAATTAACAAGAACTGCTTTTCAGAATATATCTCAACATGAGATGTGGGTCCACAAACTATGTTACTCAATTTGCATTTATTCTTCAACCTATCCTGTAATTGTGTGTCTTATTTCAAGATTCAGGACTGTACCAAGTATGGGGAGAAAGACAAAGAAGAATACTAAGGGAAATGCTGCCCAGAACCAGCCCCCAGCATCATCCAGCAAACAAGAGGCTGCAGCCGCCCCTCCCCCTGAGCTGCCAAAAGCAGCCAAAAAAGATGTTGCAGAGCTTGTGACGCAGTTACTGGAGAGTAAGTTGAGGCAGGGATCGGGGTGTTTGTCCACATGCTAGGTTTAGAACAGGCATGGGCAAACTGTGGCCTGCTGGACAGATCCGTCCTGTGAGTAGTTTCAATCTGGCCAGAGAGTCAATCATGAACATGGGGTGCCGTTTTAGTTGAAGCCATATGGCGTAAATCCTGTCGGGTCTGCCACGGTCTACTGAGACAAGACAAGTCTGTCTAGCATAGCGTATGTCCCTCCTGATTGGCCACAGTAACGACAGCGCTGGGGGGCAGTTACATCAAAGGCGATGGCAGTACACAGTTGTCACCAAACGGAACTCTTTTCTGAAAATCAGGGTGGTGGTGGATGTTGGCTGAGGGTTTCCCAATTTACTGTATCACTGTGTTCAAGTAGTGTTTTGCCTCATCGCAGACAGCTATATATATATTTATTCATGTTAGTAGAAATGTGAGAACCATATTATCTTGGGGTACTGCTAATTCATGAAAATCAAGATTCTTTTATTCCTTGTTCCTCAGAATGTTCTAAGCCACCAGAATCGGGTGCAAAAGAATGGGAGGATTACCCTGACATTCATGGTTTGGTGGAAAAGATCAGGAAAATTCAGTCAGGTACTTTTTGTTTCTATTTTTTTACATTTTTGTTCAAATTGCGATAATGTGTAAGTTTTGGTTTGCAATATAATGTGTTTTGTCTGGTAAAACCACAGGGTGGTATTTATTTTTTTTAGAAAGTTTGAATGTGTTGTTTGTTTTCGGGTGGTTTTCAAATACTCTGCTGTGGTTTGCTCCTTCTTTCCAAACAGACATCTATCCTCTTTATCTCCTGTCCTTCTTTTTTATGTATGTTATTCTCTTGTAACACCTCTTATCTTCAGCACTTCTATGACCTTATTTTGTTGCAAGTGCTGTAAAACTCTTTACTAAAACAAACTTTTTTTTTTGGTTCATTTTTTTTAAATCTAGGGGGAGGGGGGGAAATTGCTTTTAATGTTATATTCAACTGTGGAAGCTAGAAGTGTGTTTAATAGATTTACTTGTAAATATATGTTTCATGGTTATGGATTTATATTTTTGTTCCATATAAGATTGTAATTATTGTGTTAATTATAGTCTTCAATTCATGGGTGTTTTCAGTATAGAGCCTGCTGTTGAGCGGGGATTTGCGCTATACAAATGCTATATATTATTATTATTATTCAGTACTGGCCCCACCTGAGAGCAGCAGAGCTGATCAGTTTCCAGCCTTCATCAGTTGGTTAAATAGCAATGGTGTAGACACATCAGCGGTACAGATAGCAGAATTTCCTGAAGTTGGCCATGGTCTTAAGGCCACAAGAGATTTGAAGGTAAAGTGACCCTGTAGATACAATCGACTTTTTAAAAACTTTTTTAAAAAAGTTCCATTGTTCTCTTTTTCTTTTATCTTTAGATTTGAATCATTGGGAATATGCATGGGTTTGTTTTTGGTTTCGGGCCAGTTTCGCAGTCTGTTCCACACCTTTCTGACCACATTTCTATTTTTTGACTCGGTGAAAGAATGCAAGGTGTTTTTAAGCTTGATTTAGGTGCGTATTTAAATTGTCTGGCCTGCATTCTCCTTCATGTTTTTTTCCTAATTTAATTTTTCTATTTGATGTATCGTGTATCAGGATATGTTTTTTTTCTTTTTCTTTTTTCTTTCTTTTTTTTTTCTCCATTTTTCAGATGGTATTCACTATTTATGTATTCGATCTGTTTGTTATGTAGGCATCGACTCAGGTTGTCATCATTGAAGTACATGTAAGTCACTTTGTGGCTAGTCACTGTCTATCTTTATTGCTCATGTCAAGTCAATGTATCTGTTGTAGGAAGCTGAGAAACTGCTGCAAATTCCAAGGAAACTAATGTTCACAGTGGATTCTGCCAAACAGACAGCTTTAGGTGAGTGTCTCATCAGAAATGTTTTCACTAAACTCTGAATTTAGGTTCCAAATTTTAGCGATTTTTACTCTTTGGTTGTAGTAATTTTTTAGGCAGCTTTTATTCTTTGCTTTTTTTTTTAAAAGGTCTGTACTACAGAGAAGGTCTGTTGTTGCAGATTTGGTAGCCTTTTCAGTTTCCGTCCTACAACCAGATGCCATTTCATCAAAAGTCAATGTCAAGTTGTGAAAGAAAAGTCTCCGATAATTAATTGCACTTTTTCTTTCCTTTTCACCCAGTGACTATCTCGATTTTATTTGTTATAATTCTAATGGCTATTGTTGGATCCTTCTTGATAATTAAATCCAGCAGTACATGTCAGTAGCATACTCTCTGCTTTGGTTATTCTTACCTCTTTTACATACCTTTTTAATTGAATGTGCATCTTTTTGACTTTTCCTAACAATATCATTAAATGAAACTCCTTTGTATGAAAGGTGTGCGTTTTCAACTTTCATTGGTTATGCTGCAGTAAAAGTAGAATAGTCTTGAAATACTTTGCTTATATTTAAAATTTTCCATTTTTTAATTTTTGTCTTTTTTTATTTTCAGGACCATTGATTGCTGAAGACAAAATCTTGCAAGTGATGCCAAATGTGATCCTAGCTCTCCATCTCTTGAATGAGAAACTGAATCCACAGTCATTTTGGAAACCTTATATAGGTATGCTTGGCACTGGTGAAATGGTTGTGAAATTTTTCTTTATTGCCTCTTCTTATATGAAAGGCTTTTGATTTGTTTTGTTTTGTTTTGTGGATTTTTATTATTTTTCTTTTTTGGGGGGGGGGGGGGGGGAGAGAGAGAGAATAATTTGGCCACTTTAACCCCCCCCCCCCCCCCCCCCCCCCGAAATATTCTGATAACTTTTGTCATTGTACTTGGATTTGATCTTTTAATTTATAGACACTATCTAAAGTGATGTGTCTGTGCTCCCTTATATCTCCTGACCAGTAATATTCTGATGATTCTGTTCTTTCCCACAATTTGCTGATTGAAACTGAACTTTCGCCCTCATTCTGATTAAAATGTTATTTGTATATTTTCCCATTTTCCACGCAGATATCCTCCCGACTCAGTATTCTACTCCTCTGTACTGGGGTCCTGATGATCTTCAGCTCTTGAAGGGATCTCCTGTGCAAGGTAAGCATCTCTATTTGAGCTGTGCTAGAACGAGAGGTGGTGATTTTGTAAGGCATTTTAACTGTATTGGAATTTATTGGAATTTATTCTATTGTTATGTTGTGTGAAGTGGGTAGTAGATACTTCGACTTCTTTCCACAGTTTGTATTGTCATAATCTAATCATGGCAAATTGTCTACTGTTGTAATGAATTGCTGTAAATTACTGCTCAAGTACATGACAGAAATGCGGGATCTTTTGTGTCACAGTTATAAACAAATGCTTTTTTCTAAAACTGGCATGGGATTCTGTTGGGTGCATTGAAGGTGTCACTTGTACATTGGCCCCAAAACTGCATTTTTATCAATTTTGTGTGTAGGGTATGTCTTTAATGAGCTTTCTTTGAGATGCTTAAAATTCTGATATGTGTCTTGAGTAAAAGACTATGAAAACCTAAGCTTTTCTTTTCTTTTCTTTTCTCAACCTTATTGTTGTGAATTCTAATTGTAGGTGATGCGATCAGTCAGTACAGGAACATCGCAAGACAATATGCATATTTCTACAGACTTCTTCAGGTAAGTGTATTCTTCAGAATTTTAAACCTGACTCAGATATGTGTTGTCTACTGAATGATTGAAAGTAAAGCCTTTTAACTAATTAAAGTACTTTTTTGGGGGGGGGGTCTTTTTTGTTTTTGCTCAGCTGTTTGAATGGTGGGATGAATTAATTTGTACATTACCAAATTTTTAGATTTTATTGCAAAATTTTAAAATAATGCTTCAAGGAACATGGTTGGTAGAAATTAATGTGACAAGGTTAAAAGCTGAGGCTTTTCCTTTTTCTGCCTCAGTCAAGCTATGCTTACATAATTGTAGTATTCTATTGTAAATGAGATTTCAAATTGTACCCGCATTGTTAAGTCTAGTTTCTCTTTTCCTTTGAAGAAAAATCCTGCTGCAAGCAAACTTCTGCTGAAAGACAATTTCACATTTGAGAACTACAGGTATGTTTATGTGTTGCATATTTTTGTTGTTTTTTTTAGACATGAAAAATTTATTAAGATAAGAATGAGTTGAATATTTTTCCTGAAAGTGTAAGCAACAAATGTTCCTCCCAAAGTTGTATTTTTCTAACTTGTGTCTACCAGCAAGTAACCAGATCTTTCAGATATTAAGAAAATGAATGCTAAAATAGTATTCTAGTCTTTCGTCCCTATAAAACAGACCTCACAGAAACTCTCTTGATCAACCACTTCATTCCATGGCACTATTTCTGTTCGTTCGATGGCTAACAAGGTTGTGTCATTTTGAGACATGCACATTCGTAAATTCAGTCTTTCAAGATTGCTCAATGTCCTTTTGCTATTGGTTTACCTGAGGAAAATATGACAGCATACCTTTCCATACAGCACGTTTTGCCTGGAAAACTGAGAGTTAAATCTAATTTTTGTATGTGTGTCACAACGCAGTGGAATCGTGTGCTCATCAATTTATGGGCATATGGAGCTATTGGTATCATCTTAAGCTTGTTCATTTCTTTTGCTTTCAATGAAGAAAATACCCATCTATCTTCAATAGATATTTTGGATTGATGGAAGTGGGGTCACCTGGTTTCAGACATAAAATAAGCTAGAAAATGGCCGCTATAGTTTAGTGATTTCAAGCTTTGGAAACTGTAGATTTACATTTTTGTACCATTATTCAGCATTTTCCCAGTAAAATCCACACAGTAATGTGCTTTTAAATGGACATAAAAGGAGCCAAAAAATAAGAATTCAGTAAAAATTGCCAACGTAAAGAAAAGTACCATTTTCTTTTGATTTCATTATTTTGACAAGTGCCTGGTTTCACCAGGATGCCTCACACAAAAAAAATCCCATATGGTTGCAAACCAGGCACTTCCACCACAAGAATATACGGCAGAAAGACACTTTAAATAGTCTTACCTTTGCTAAAAATCACTTCTTTTGTTGTTTTATTTTTGGCTTGTAGGTGGGCAGTGTCCTCAGTGATGACACGCCAGAACCAGATCCCTGCCCGAGATGGGTCAAGAGCAACCCTGGGTCTCATCCCATTGTGGGATATGTGCAATCACACTAACGGCATTGTGAGTATGAAAGTTCACCTCCTTTGCACTAAGAGCCTGGTACATATCTCTTGGTTTTCAGTTGATTGCAAATCACCTTGAACCTTGCCTATAACATTTTTTATAGTACTTTCATTTTGAATAAGATCAATTTCAGGTACAGGCCTATTTAGAAAGATTAACCCTGAGGATCAAAGCATACCGTATATAGTCGTGTACTCTACTTTTTTTAAAGAGATGGGGCAGATGGACTCTGCTCCCTAAAAGTGACACTACAGTCGAATTTGCGTTAACGGAAACCTGTGTAAAAGGGAAACATATCTTAACAGAATCTCCCTGCTCCCCCTTTATATATCCCTCTTTAATTACCTGTGTAAAACAGAAACCTGTCCAACGCAGCAACGGAAAGAAAAATTCGCTCCTTTCCGAGGATTTTACCTGTCTAAGACAGAAAATGTGGATGGGGATTTGTTGCATTCGCCAACAATAAAATCATACACAGTGCATCTGGAGTATGCGTATGGAAATTGAAGCCATCACGAAAGAACTTGATTGGATGACCCAAGATCGCCCCCACACAACCCATGCTGTTCTTATCACTGATTCCATGTGTACCCTCAGAAGCACCGAAAAAGGTTTCCTGAGAACAGAATGGATTCAAGCTATTGAACCAACGCCTATACGATCACTCACATGGATTTTCTGCCGTGGCCATGCAGGTGTTAAAGGAAATGAAAGGGCCGACAGATTGGCTGGTGAGGCCACCTTAGTTGACAATACGGTTCAACCAGATAGGGTCGAGATCCTGAAATGTCTCTCTCGCCAGCTGATTGAGGAGGAGGATAGGGAGGCAGAGGCCAGTACTGCCGTGGAGAGGATGATGCTTTTGGGAATAAAAGGAAGCGGAAAATCTGGCATCCTTGCAGGAAAGAACAGAAGAACGTTCAACCAGATGTGCACTGGCACAATCAGTAGAAGGACCCTCGGCAACATTTTGGAGAGAGCAACGGAGCATCAATGGACATATCCGGAGTGCAGGATGTTGCTTCCTGAAACAAGAACAAGAACAAGAAGACAGAAAATGTTTTGCCCGTTCATTCCTGATTTGAAACAAAACTCGCAAGTTTGGTTAGGTCCGTCAGCTCTAAACTTAACGCCATGCTGCTGGGCAAGGAAGGGGAGTACGGGTCCAATTTGAGGGTAGATGTTACCCCATCTATGTGAGCCTTGAGCGATGAAGATGGTCAGGGTGGTATGGGTGTGAAATTTCACGAGTGACAGTGAATATGCTCGAGTGGCGCTCCAGCACGAAAACTTTAATTGGTAGCCAGAGGTGTGAAATTGGTTTGACCAATGCCTGCCGCCCTGATAGTATAGCCAGCCGAGAAAAGAGTACCTCGAATCGTTGTTACATGGCAGTGAGGGATGGCATTAGTTGACTGTGCTTATTACACGGCTGGGTGGGGCTAAGGGTGGAAGCAAAGGAGATGTTCAAATTTTTCTATTTTTAATAGGTCAAACAGTGGTCCTATGAAATGCAAGCACTGGTGGGAACTGGATAAATAAGAATTATCAGAGAAGATAACAGCTAAGAGGTGTGAAGTTTTGACCACTTGCCAACAAGACAAGCGACCTTTGATCCCACAGGCTGGGCCTTTGAATCCCCCCCCTTCCATCTTCCCACTAAATTCCCTTGTGTAGGACGGAAAATGTCTAATACGGAAATTTGTTGTGGCTCCGTTGCGATTCCGTCTTACGCAGGTTCGACTGTATATTTTATGTCACTTATGTCACATGTATAAGATGTTGGTTGACTTCAGTTAGAACTAGATCTAGATCTAGATTTATTTTTTATTTTTATTTTAAAAATTTTAAATTTAAATTATTTTTAATTTTTTTTTTTTTTTTTTTTTTTTGGGGGGGGGGGGGGAGTAATTGGGGTAAAGAAAGATGCCATTTTTCTCAAAATATCAACTTAATGTCACAACATAAATGCTTGTGACAAAAGTTATTTGTTTCGAGTTTTGGCAATAGAATATTGCAGATTTGAACATAATTCTATGTGGTGGAAAGGTTTGTGTGTTCATTAATAATTGTTATCTCTCAAAGACCCTTTTTTTATTGATGGAGTAAAGGGTGGGTTGGGAGGGTAAGAAGTGTGTATGTCTGTATTCTTTCTACTTTTGTTTACGTGTTGTAGATTGATTAGTTGAGAATTGTTTTGGTGAAGTCTGAATGCGCTCTTATGTGACCTAATGTAGTTTTGAGCGCTGTTAAACTCTTACTAAACTTAACGAAGACTGAATGTAGCCAATGTGGTCATAAATGCTAATTTTGATATTTGCATATAACTTTTGTAGTCTTGAGAGGAGTTTAATGTATAAAGGTTTCATCCTTTTGACACAATAATATATGTCTATGGTATCAGATGAGTTAGAATCATTTATTTTCTTCCTTGGCACACAGTACACATCAGACTACAATGCGGAAGCAGATGCCTGTGAATGTTACTGTCTCAAAGACTTTGCCCCTGATCAACAGGTGAGTGTAGAGTTCTTAATTAACCTTCTGATCTTTTCATAAGGCCGTCTATTGTCAAGGAAAAAAGTGATTGTCTGAGACACATCAACGTCTTGGACAAAGTCATGATAAAATAAGAAGAAAAAATAATTCAAGGGTGGAATAGGAAGCGGTCGTTTGTACAAATGGCCTTTAAAGCAGATTTGACTGTACTCATTTTTGCCCTACTTATGTATTCTCTTTGCGCTGCCAAAGCGAAATGCTCACAGCTAAAGGGATCTGAAAACATGTATACTGTGGGGTTACTTTTGTTTGTTTACAACCTTTAATTTAATATCTTTACTATCCCAAGAAAATGCTGTTTTTCAAGGGGCCATAAGTGCAAGAGACACTATTCTGGAAAAAAACAACAACAGTTGAGCTCAGGAGATGACTCTCTCAGATAACCAATTAGTTTACATGTCGATCTAGTGTTTTCACGGTGTCTGTCACGGTAAAACAAGCCCCCAAAACACCTAGTTTACAAGTCAAATCAAGCTGTCTGTTATGACTATGACAAGCCATAGATTGTATCTGTGTCCTGTATAGTTTCAATGTTTTATCTCTTCTTCAGATTCTCATATTTTATGGTCCTCGCTCCAACGGGGAGTTCCTGGTGCACAACGGCTTTGTGTATGCTGACAATGAGCATGACCAACTGCGTCTCAAATTAGGTGAGCATATTAAGTTCTACATCAACACACAGATATTTCACACTTAATGATGTTGGCATTTATATGTTTCATCCTTACTTTAGATTTTTGTTTGGCAGTATTTGTTTTTGATAACCTTTATCTCACCGTGATGAGGTATTCAAATAATAATTTCATCCATTTGTAGAGCTTGATTGGTTACTTTGGTGTTAAAAGTAAATGGGAAAACTAAAGGAACAAAAAAAAAGTTTTTTTTTTTTTTTGGATGGAATCTTTCAAGGCAGGATTGAATTAATTTGACTAAAGTGATAAAAATTAATCTCCGACAGGTTACAATGGACTTGGATGCCAAAACTGCTCAGAATTGACTTTTGTTTCTGTAGTGTTTGAATCTCTGATCAAAATGATTTTTTTCATGTGGAAATTCTTGAGTGCTTTCTCAAAGTCAATTCTAATATTTTTCCCTTGAAGTTTATGTAGAACTTCAAATTTTAGGAACAATTTTATAGAATTGTTATTAAGTGTGTTCATTTGAAATCTCTATGTCCTGCAGGCATCAGTAAAGGAGACTCGTTGTTTGCCTTAAAGTCAGAGTTGCTGGGAAAGCTAAGTCTCCCTCCGTAAGTACTGACCTGTAAATTTTGTGTTTACTTTTGTACAGCCTGATCGCAGGCTTTGTGGCTGGTCAGCGTTTGTATGCTGTTAACTTGGAGATGACATGGTAAATGGAAAGGAGAGACAATTGGAACATCATGATATTCAGTTAATTTAAGGTTTTTCAGGATATTGAGGTTTTCCTTTCTTCTTGTGTAATTTTAAACTGTTCTGCTCATGACTTAAAGCATACAGCAAGCTGTCTACATGACAAGTTTGTTTTGTGCTTGTAGGAGACATGTAGTGAGTGGTGAATTTCAGGTGAGCTTGTCTCACACATGCCTTGTCTCTCTTATTGTATCCATTTCTGTTCTAGTAAAATGTTTTCTTGTGAACATGTCTTAGGGTATTGTGTAAATGCTGCAGTTACACAGATGTTGCCTGCCATAGATTGTTAAATAAAATCTTTTTTCTTTTTTTTTTACTGAGCTTCAGATTACCATATGAAGAACCTTTCTGCATTTTGTCATTCTCTTTTTTTTTTCAAAATAACATTTTAATTATTGATCTATTAAATATTTTTTGAGTGTTAAGGGGTATTTATGGATAAACAATTGCCGTTCGTTGCAGGACTGTGGGACACATTCTCCATTAGTGCAGGACACCCAGATCCTTAAGATGTGAAATATGGCCGACCTCATTAACGCTACAGAAGAATCTGTATGGGCCAAAAGAGAAACTAATCAAGATGGCCCGATATGATAGATACTGGTCTTCAAGTATGATGCAATTGAAAAAAGAGAAGAAGATCATTGCTATATTTTCCTATCTTGCAGCTCCAGATCATTCTTTTTACACCGAGGACGGTTTCCTGTTGATGGGGATCTGCTAGCCTTCCTCAGGGTGTTCAGCATGGATGAAGGTTTGTTTTCGTTTGCTGTAGGGAAAGATGTTACAATGGGGCAAATGTGGGTGTCAGTGGGAGTAAAGTGACTTAATAATTGTTGACTTCAGTTTGGTTTTTATGACTTAAATGTTGACGTCAATGTGATTTATTCAATGGATAACCTTTCTTCTGTCTGTATGTTGTGTGGGATGATTGGTGGCCACTCTGGTGTGGTCTGCTCCATCTAAGTATTTCCAGTGTTGCTTTTATCTTCAGCTGGATTTCACAAAGTTGTGGCTGTTGTCATGGCAACGTAATGATGCTCATAGATGGTCTTTGTGCAGATGATGGGCTATCGAGCAGAGATGGTTTTCTCCAATTTTTTTTTCTCCCAAATGATGAAAGTTTTCCTAGTCTTTAAAAAAAAATATAAATCTTGCAATGGTGGGGGGTTCTTTTTGTGGAAATTCTCTCCAGGTTATAAATAGCAGAGGTCTTAAGGGGAACCAGTCAACATTTTCAGTATTTGACAGACCAGTTCCATCCCCCTTTTTTCTGTGCAAATTTCTAATTTCAATCTGCTTTCTGCCTCTTGTTTGACCTAGTAGTTTCTCAACTGAAATATTTTTATGAAATTAGATGTAGGCCAGGTTGACATACTGTTTAGTTGTAGAGTTGTAGATTTGATAAAATAACTTTTGGTAGAATAACTGCTTACCTAATAAAAACTAGTTTCTTGTGATTAGCAGCAGAGACACCATAGCTTTCCTCTCTTCACTCTCTTGATGACTCAAATTATGACTATGTCGAAGGTCGTTACTCTTAAAACGCAATTTGAGTCATAAGACATTGAGCTATTTCTACCTTTTCCCTTGGTTTGTGGAAATAGAAGGTCATATATTGGTTGTTTGGTGGTGCTGTGGTATGGTTTGCTCCTTTTTTCCTATCAAACATCTATCATCCCTGTCTCTCCTCCTTCTTTTCTGTGTTTGTTACTCTCTAATCTTCAGCACTTATATGACCTAATTGTGTTGCAAGTGCCATAAAACACTTACAAAATAAAAAAAACGAGAGGGTCATATGCCAGCGTATTTGCAAGCGACAAAGAAAAAAAATGGAAACCCCTCTGTTTGGTCTCTTTGCCAAGTTAAATTTCATTGCAGTCTCTTTGCACCTTTGGCTAAAGGGCATAAAAAAGAGATAGCAGAAATTTACTTGTTTTTTTTAAATTAAGGGTTTTTATAGACGTGTTGCTACGACTTTTTTTGGGTGCAAAATTGTCCCTGGGAAAATGAACGTTTTATATGATGTTTCAGACACTCTAAAGAGTAATTACAGTGGAGAGACAGCGCCTGGACCAGAGGAGCTGGAGGCTTTGAAAGATGAGAATCAACAAGTGAACTCAGACAACGAAGACAAGGTTTGGTCCTTCTTACAGACAAGGGCATCATTATTGCTGAGAGCATATCCATGTTCTTTAGAGGTAATGTGGAAGTTCACTTATAATATAATACTTACAATGTAATGCTGTTTATTATTATTACTCACGTGTCTACTTGGCTTGGTGTTTAGAATGTTAGTCCTTGAAGACTTATTCTCTGAATGATATGCTTGGAATAAGCCTCTTTTTTTATGTTTGTTACTCTCTTGTAACACCTCTAATCTTCTGGCGCTCAAATGACCTTATGCAGTTGTGAGCGCCATAAAACCTCTACTAAAACGAAAAAACTAAACAGAAGGAGGTGAGGGGGTCGCCTGGTTTCAGAGGTAAATTTTGTGAGAAAGTGGCCACCAACATTTGCTTACTTACTTTCAAAGCTTGAGTGTCCTTGGAAACTACAAATGTACTTTTTTTGTGCCTTTGACTTATATTTTTCAGTAAGATTCGTGCACTGTTTAGTTCACAGAAAGTTGAGATTGTTTCAGAATGCAACCTGGTCTGCTGAAGTAATAAAGTAGATTGTAAGGCACATAGAGCTAAGTGTTGAGTGGGAATTTGCATTATTCTAATGCTATTTATTGTTGTTATTATTATTATTATTATCATTATTATCATTGTTATTATTATCGTTATTATTATTATTATAGAGACAAATGTGCTGTCTTTAGAAAAAAAAAGATGATTATGAATGACTTGGTAAGAGCCTCAGACTTGTTGCTAATCAGTTTTTGTTTGTTCAACATTGCTTTTCCTTCATCATTTTCTGTTACCTGCTGGACTTTCCTTTCATGATGCCTTTCTTTTCCCCACAGGATGATGAATCTGTACTGCAACAAGCTGACAGTTCTGATGTTGCAAAAATGGCTTCACAGCTCCGCATTGGTGAGAGGCGGATATTGCAAAATACAGTGGATTATGCTGAGAAGAAGAAAGACGACTTGAAATCCTCCTCATGATTGTTAAAGATTATTTAAAGCTGTTTGTTGTTTGTCTTTGGTGCTTTTGGATTTTAACATAGCTTTGTTGGTGTTGTGTTTTGTTAGGGTTTTTATTTTCTGTCTACACCAGGCATATTATTAATAATATTATGTGGGCAAGTGCTGGTTTTTAAGTTAAATATGTGGTGGTGATATTAACTCCATGTTTGTTTGTTTGTTTATTTTCTATAGATTTGTTTTTGTTGATTTATTTTTATTTTTTTAAATGATTTAGCAAATTTCAGTTATTTATTTATTGATATATTGTACTTTATCTGCACAAGTAGATCTGCTAAGTTTCTATCAACAAGATGAATGGAGTACCGTGTGAGAATTTTCACTTCTTGTATGTTTATAACTTGTTCAATATTTCATTTAGCAAAATGAATCAAAGTCACTTCAGTAGTGCTTGTGCCCTTGCAGAAGCTGCTATCAGCACTTGTCCTGATTTGAAGTACTGATGTGTTGCACAAAGGATGCTCTAAGAGGCTACTTTCTGATAGTGCTCCTAGCTATATGTGAACATCTGGCCTCAGTATGCCTCCTCTCATGGCTTCATGAGTGGACTCAAAGCGGATAAATTTACCAGTGACTATACTGCATTAAGCCAGGAATCCTCGTGCTGGAGAAGTGTTAAGTCAGGGTATCAAGGGAAAAAGAACTTCAACTGTGGGAGGGATGGTCGGGCTCGATAACGAACTGCTATGATCTGTGCCAGCAAACTTTCGTTGCATTGTTTACACCATTGCCCGCTGGAGCATACCTCATTATCACTGTATCTGGTTAGAAACCTTGTTTACTTTTTAGGCCAGTTGGTTGCGATTCAGTTTAATTTTTATTTGTGCATGCAGACGTGTGTGTGTTTCTCTTTCTGTAGCGATGAAGATTTTAAGAAAGAGTAAATTTTAGAAATGCATAATGAGAATGCATATTCTGTCGGCTTATGCGCTCTGTTTGTATTTTTGCTTTGCATGTATTTCTTTTAGAGATATGTCGTAAAGTGTATGACACAAGATTGAGGCAGGACTTTTAAAAACATTTTGAAACTTATAGCCCCTGAAAACTTCTCAATGCTCTTGTCAAACATTGTAAATTGATGCCAGATATGATTGCATTTACTTCGGGGTCGAATGGTATTCTGGGATTTATGAAAACCATGTGTGAAGAAGACAGTAAGACAGCATTTGAAAAGCATTTATCGTTAGAAATTTTAAACAAAATGTTTCAAAGGACGAAAGCAGTAAGATAACACTTTTCATTTTGTAATAATCTCATATATGGAAAGGATTTGTGATAGCTGTACAGACGTTTTAAATCATGACATAATTTGAGGCAGGCAGTTGATATTTAGACTTTTTTTTGGGTCATATCATACATTTATCAATAATACATCAATTGCTATTTTTGGTCTCCCTATTTCTTCATCAGAAGCTTTAGAGTAGACCAGTTGTTTTATCTGCCCTTAGTGTATCTCATGTACGTAGGTTTATGTATTATTATTTTAGTTGGAGGAAGGCAATTTCCTAGTGGGAGAAAACTCATGGGACGAGCGGACAGCAGATCTTCAGAGGAAGAACCCCCCTCAAGCAAGTGTTACGGCCCTAACTACCTGACACTCTTAGGGGGCTGGGCCACACTCAGGTCATGACTCCCAAGTGCTCTTCTTCTGGTTGTTTTGGGGTTGTTTTGCTTTGTTTTTTGGGGGTTTTTTTTCCTTTGGTCCCAGATGAGGATCGAACCACAGTGGTTTTGGGGCATCTCCTCTTCTTCAGTCAGGGAATGTTAATGCAATGCCCCGGAGCTTCCAGTGGAAATAGCAAATGTAAATTTGTATAAATCTACTAGACTTTTGGGGAATTTCTTTATCTATTTTCTGTTCTATTTTTGATCAATGCATATATTTTCCTGGCTGCAGCAAAGACATTAAGATAGACAATAAGTTGCTATCAGAAACAAACTTTTAAAAATTCTGCCCAGTTCTGGAGATATCGGTAGTGTGAGGAATCCTGAGGATTCTGCTGGAGCATATTAAAGCCCATAGTGATAGAAATTGATGCTAAATCTAAAACTAAAATCAAGAATAATTCGAAGTGTTGCTCTGAGATTTTGACATTTAACATTCGAAATTGAAAATGACAGAAAATTAGTGCACACGCTATATGACTGCATCATCAAGATTCGTGTTCACGGATTTGCCTTCTGCCAATGGAGCGACGACAGATAGTGGCAATGGAAAGGGGAACCAAGGTATTATGGGTTATTAGCAATCTTTTCAAACAGGCTCCCAAATGCTATTTTCAGCCCTCCGAAAGTACTTAATTTAAATAAAGTTCTTTGAGGATGTTGTCCGTGGTCCAAGACCCACGACAGAATTTTCTCCACTTTTATTTTTTGGAAGCGCTGGAGAAAAGCGGTGGTCATAGACAGGTGGTCCTTTTAAACAGTGTCATTAGGATAATTATACAGAAAAAAATGCTAGGGGAGAGTGGGAAGTTTGTGCAAATGGTTGTCTAGGACAGATGGTTGTTAGAGGTGGTTCGACTGTATTTATTATGATGTGTGACATTCTAGATCATTTTGCCTTGAGTTTTTAGTTGTATATGTTTTTTTAGTATGCATATGTAAACTTGAGTTCAGTACCTTTTTTAAAAATTAGGGCTAGCTGGAATGTGCCAAGCATGTTCTTGTACTAATTTGAAGTTACATTTCTATAAACTTAATGACTCATGTGAGATATATAGGTCCCACTGTTTTGATGAAAGGGAGGAAGAAAACAGATGTATACTTTGGCTTGTCATTTTGTTGTTTCAATTTGCAAGTCGGCCTCTCATTGTAATTACTTCTTACACTTTGCTTTGTTCTGTGGTAGGAAATAAAGTGTGTTCTCAGGACTGTATTATTCTTACAAAACTCTCTGTTGTTAAGGTTTTCTTGTAAGGTTCAGAGTTAATTGTAAATTTTACTTCAGTCAGTAATCATTTTACTCTTGAGTTGTAAGGAAATGAATTCAATCTGGAATGTGAATGCTTTTTGACTATACCTTGCAGTCATCATCTATATCGACGAACAAGTGCCTTACCCTAAAGTAAGTGTGCGTGTATTTTAGGAGTTTCTGTATTTATCCTTAAGTTTTGTTTGGATGAGTGCTTGTGTTCCTCCTTGTGTTCTTCCCCAGTCTCTACTTGTTTATACACTTGTTCATATCTGATAATGCCTGATACTGCTTCCCCTTCCTCACAAAAATACATTTTCTCACCTGTACAAATGAAATAAAGTTCTCTAACTTATTACATTTTTTTCCCTTTGTGTTCAGGATTTTTTTGTCATTTGTGGACTTCTTCTACATGTCAGTAGAATTTAAAAAGTGACATTACTATGCCACCATTATGTTCAAACAAGAGTTGAATTAAACGTTAAGACAACAAAAGTGAATGAAATGTTTTGTGTCAAGTGTCTACAAAGCCTTCATATAATTATCTAGTTGTCAGTGAAGCATCTATGGTGTGGCAGTGAGGCTTCACTGTGGTGTGCAGAATGCCGGATTTCTATTTCTGTGTGAGGAGAATTTTTATCGAGTATCTCAGCCTTTCTTCTGGGATACTGCATCCCTCTCAGCTCAGGTTGGTCCTGACAGGCAGGGTCAGAGTTCGTCTCCTAAAGGATCTAAATTGTTTCAATGGGGGTGTTAAAACCACTTCTTTTTGAAAAAATCTTTAAAATTAACAGGAAAAAAACAACAACACGCAATCAAATTCATGATTTTTTGTTTGTTTATTGATTTTGGTGAGGACAATATTTATTCGTGGGGAAAATAAAACTTTAGCATGAACCATTTGAAATGAATTTGACACGTTGTACATCAACTTTTATTTAAATTGAGATTTCATTTGCCTCTCAACACACAGGCGCAACAAGGTAAATTCAGGTATTGGATTTTGAGAAAACTGGATTTCATACGCATAGTACATGTACAATAAATTCAAAAGGAATGTTTTTTATCACCTGTCATGGGATGTTTTTTCAGTTCATCAAGTCACTTATACATACATACTGTACAGGGATTTCAATAATATTACAATTGTTTAATAAAATGTACAGACCATGATCCATGCCGGGCAGAATGAAGTAGTGCTATTCTGCCCCATTGGAAAAGTACCCTTTGCTACATAATTTTATTTCAACGTATTTGTTGATGCAAGAGATGCACCCACATTTGGTATGGGGGTTTAAAAGAGAAGATATGCGCAAGAACACAAGCCTAAGGGGCATCCCTCTAATGATGTAATATGTATAGTAGAGACATAAACACATGTACATGTACTGAGAATATGCACACACACACACACACACACACACACACACACACACTCTCTCTCTCTCTCTCTCTCTCTCTCTCTCTCTCTCTCTCTCTCTCTCTCAAAAGAATGGCATATAAAGGATTTGAATGGCGACTTGCTTGGACTATGTGCACACGTATTGCTCTTGCATGGCCTGACACTGTTGAGAGAACTACATACATGTATTCACATACCAGTACTAAAAATGCTTCTGAACTTCAATATTTCAAGCGAAAACTAAAATATGAAAACCAAACGATTGTTTCAAGATCAGGTTTTTTTGGGGCCAAATCGTTCTAAGAGAAAAATACACGCCTAAGAGAATATTCACAAAGTATATAATATGTGTAAATAATAAAATTGTAAAATGCAGAAGGCGATGTCATTTCCCACCTCATCATCCCCCCCCCCCCCCCCACACACTTTTGGATTCGACTCAGCTCTCTCCCTCCCTCTCCCTCTCCCTCTCTCTCTCTCTCTCTCTCTCTCTCTCTCTCTCTCTCTCTCTCTCTCTCTCTCTCTCTCTCTCTCTCGCTCTCTCTCTCTCTCTCGCTCTCTCTCACCTAGAAATTATGTTGTGATCGAACGTCCATCTGTTCTCTGTTTTCACTTTCAATATTTTCTGTGGGTGATTGACGGGTGCACTGGTGTGGTTTGCTCCTTATTTCCTATAAAACATCTATCGTCTTTTATCTCCCCTCGTTCTTTTTTTGTGCGTGTTTCTCCCTTGTAACACCTCTAATCTTCGGCACTTATAAGCTCATGACCTTATGGTGCTGCAAGTGCCGTAAAACTCTTACGAAAAAAAACAACCTATGTTTTCTTCATCTTTTGAAGTTATGCACTTAAGTCTAAAGGCGGTCGACAGAAACATTAGAAATAGTAATTGTCCTAGCCACAGGCCCAATTTCCCTCCACTCTTCATGTGTTTGATTCAATTAAAATCTCAAGAAAAAAAAATACATACGGAACAAATTGCACTTGAACATACCGTGCACTTAAGTTACGGAAATCATGGGCTTTGATTTGTACAAAAAGTAAGCACCCAATGATACCGTGGTTTGATAGTTAAAAGTTAAAAAAAAGAATAGTAGTACTCACTTGTGTATTTGTAGGCTACGACCTTTTCGCTTAAAGTAAACGTTAGCCCTCCACTCGGAACTTACTAAGCCTACTGCATGTACACACATCGGGGGTCTCACTCTCCCTGTGGGGCTACATTTCGCTACCTCAGAATTACAAAGTTCTATCTGACATTTTTGGCCGTTTTGAGTTACTAAGACCATGGGGTCAGAAAGCAATTAACGCTCTATCTCCTCTATCAAAATCGTAAGAATATTAAAAATGTGTAGTCGTTATCAAGATATTCAAAGAATTGCATTCGAAAAAGCTACTGACATATTGTGAAACTTGAAAATTTTAACGTCAAATTTCTCAAAACTAGGTATTGAGCAGATAGAACGTTGTAATTCTGAGCTAGCGATTTGGTCCGCCTTGACAATGTGTAACTCTTTGAGGATGCGCGTTCTGGTCATTCGACAATGTCGGAAGACAGGCTTTATGAAGTGTAACTTCTTTTTATTCGTTCGCGTACATGTAGTTCCAATTCTGTTTTCCTATTTGAAACTTAAAAAGGCAAGAGACAAGATGCATATTATTGTGAAGTGTACAAATTCGTGTGTTTCGACTTGTGTAAGATAGTTAGAAACGTGCCGCAACTTTTTAATATATATAAAAAAAATTATAGTAGAGGGTTTTACGACGCTCGCAACTGCTAAGGTCATATGAGCGCCAAGGGGTGGGTGTCAACAGAGAAGTCTTTACAGGGAATCAGACTTACTCTGCTCACTTCTGTAGCTTCAACAGCACAAGGTCCGCTTCAACTGTCAAGGCACCCCTGAAATACCGGGTCACAAGAGTGACAAACATACAAAAGAAGTAGAGGAAAATGACAATATTAAGGATTAGGACAGAAAAAGCAGCAGTTCCCTGTCGTAGATCAGGCACAGTTATGAGCGTGACATGAATCAGCCCATTTACAATTCTACTGTGCTTGAACATGGAATACCCCCCCCCCCCTTTTTGGGAATGGCCTAAAGACACTACAGTCCCGACTCTTTCTGCAGCCGTTCTACTATTACTCCTTGGCTCCTTCTCACTGCTGTCTTTCAACCACACCCCTGATCTTCCGGTAGGAAAGATCTACACCTAGCCTTCTCGGACAAGGGCAAAAAATCTCGGAGGTCCCGTGTGCAAGTTGCACACGTTAATGTTAAAGATCCCTAGTTGGTCTAAAATCGACAAGAGTAGACTTCGGCCGTCCCCCCGGTCAAAATGTTAAAAAACTCCTACCAACTGAGAAATGTTTAGTGTGTCCCGCACGCTCATTTGGCCTTATGCAGTTGCAAGCGCCGTAAAACACTTACAGGAAAAGTATATGTATGTATATA
>NW_004797291.1:1226290-1227848 GCF_000002075.1 Aplysia californica | reverse complement strand
CACACACACACACACACACACACACACACACACACACACACACACACACACGTGTTTCCACAAATCGGTGAAACTGGGAAGACATTTTGACATAGTTATCTTAGTGTGAGCGTGAAAGGCTAGGTGATTATTTATTTATTGTTTTATATCATTTGTTTTTCATTCCTAATCACCCCCATTCCATCCCCAGCCCCTTTCTGTTCTTCTCCTTCCCCGACACCCTTTAGATCCCCGGCTCCCATTTTTCCACGTTGTTTTCTTTTCTATTAATTATCGCTGCGCACACTGCCAATCGAAACCATCGGATCTAGTTAGGGCCGCCCAAATTCTCCTTCATGGGTGGGGCACAAGTTGACCATTTTGGTACATAATGAATCCGATTGGCAGTGTGACAGTGTGCACGGGTTATAGCATAAAGAATAAGCTTATGCTTATTTCCCTAAAGGGCACATGAAACATTCCAGTACGGTACACTTGATGAGCTGTCCAACTGCTCATTAATTATGGTTATTGATGGTTACAAGAAGAGTGAAATAAGCAGGAGTACGGATATCATAATATGGGTACAAATTTCACCACCTTAGAATTACAAAGTTCTTTCTGCTCGGTACCTAGTTTTGAGAAATTTGACGTAAAATTGTTGAGTTTCACAAAATGACAATCGTTTTCGAATACAATTGTTTGAGTATCTTGACAACTCAGAATAATCTTACGGTTTTGATAGAGCAAATACAGCATTTGATTTCTGGTCTCATGGTCTTAGTAACTCAAAACGGCCAAAAAATTCCAGGTAGAACATTGTAATTCTGGGGAAGCAATTTGTTATAATTGGCGTACTATTTACATTTTACCAAGAACGCATAAACAAGAAAATAGGCCCAATAAAATAATCATGGTGGTAATGGAAATTAGAGAAAGTGCTTGTCTGAGATTCCCCGATGCACACCTAATTTGCGCAGGTCGGCTTACATTTACATGAGACCAAAACCACAAAATAAATCCGTCAACTCTTCTGTCAGGCATATTGATACAATAAATCTAGGAAAGCATTTCATAGAAAAAGTCTTTTTATAAGAGATCTCTATATATTTTTTCAAGTAAGTGGTGTTATTTAAACACTTCCATCGACATAATTTAATTTAGATTTTTCAGGAAACGGGCACCGGGGCTGAGAGGAATACAACATTCAAGCAGAAAGACCGAGATACTTGACAGAAATTTCTCCCCTCTCGGGGATCGAACTCGGGTCTCCTGCGTGCAATATACCGCAACACCACAGAAGTAGATTTATAAAAGATCATCTTAACATTCTGTACTATTTCACAGCAGTCAAAAACATGCCTATGTTGGCCATTATTACAAGCAACAAATAACATGTAGACTTACAAAATAATGCACTTCATAACATTTGGGTAATGTGGGGACATTTGATGAGAAATGATGAAGCATTGGAACAATAAGTGTTTATTTATAGACGTTGTCGTTGAACCTCTCCGGCATGAAAATGAGTTTTAAAAAAACCAAACGAATGAATGTGTGTGTGTGTGTGTGTGTGTGT
>NW_004797291.1:1222892-1224341 GCF_000002075.1 Aplysia californica | reverse complement strand
AATAAAAATAAAAATAAATGAATATTAAAAAATAAATAAATTAATTAAAAATAAAATAAATAAAAGCAAACAAACAGACAAACGAGAACAAACGCCCCTAACAACACACACGTCAGTCGCGATTGACCAACCTGAGCGATAAGGAGAAAGTCGTCCGGGTTACACTGGACAGCCACCTGTCTTGTGGTCACCGCTGTGCTCTCACTGAACCGGGAGGAGGAAGGCGCCAGGGAGGGCTTGACCCGGCCCGTGATGGTCACTACGTGGTTGGAGTACACGCGACCCTCAGCGTTGCTGCTGCCACGGTACAGCGCCCAGAACTAGTGGAGTGTGGGGGAGGGGGAGGGGCAGAGAGATGGTGGTGATGGTGGTGGTGGTGGTGAGGATGATGGTGGTGGTGGGTGTTAAGATGGGGGTGGTGGTGAGGATGATGATGATGGTGGGGGTGGTTATGGTGGTGTGATGGTGGTTGTGGTGAGGATGATGAAGATGGTGGTGATGATGGTGGTGGTGAAGGTGGTGGTGGGTGTTGTAATGGTGGTGGTGGTGAGGATAATGATGATGGTGGTGGTGGTGGTATTGGTGATGGTGGTGGTGATGGTGGTGGTGGGGGTTGTAGTGATGGTGGTAGTGGTGGGGATGATGATGGAGATGGTGATATGTGGTGGTGATGGTGGTGGTGGTGGTGAGGATGGTGGTGGTGGTGGTGGTGGTGGTGGTGGTGAGGATGAAGATGGTGGTGGTGGTAATGATGGTGGTGGTGGGTGTTGTGATGGTAGTGGTGGTAATGGTGGTGAGGATGGTGGTAGTGATGGTGGTGGTGGTGAGGATGATGATGATGATGGGGTTGATTCTGGTGGTGGTGATGGTGGTGGTGGTGGTTTTTGTCAGGGTGGTGGTGGTGAGGATGATGAAAATTATGGTGATAATGGTGGTGGTGATGGTGGTGGTGGGTGTTATGATGGTAGTGAGGATGGTGGTGGTGGTGGTGGTCGTGGTGAGGATGAAGATGGTGGTGATGATGGTGGTGGTTGTTGTGATGATGGTGGTGATGGTAGTGGTGGGGGGTGTAGTGATTGTGGTTGTGGTGGGGATGATGATGGTGATGGTGATATGTGGTGGTGATGATGGTGGTGGTGGTGGTGTGGTGAAGGTAGCATTGATGATGATGATGGAGGCAGTGATGGTAGTGGTGGTGATGATGATGGTGGTGGAGGGTGTTGTGGTGATGATGGTGGTGAGGGTGATGATGGCGTTGATGGTGGTGAAGATGGTGATGGGTGTTGTGATGGTGATGGTGGCGGTGAGGATGATGATGATGGTGGTGGTGGTGATGGTGGTGGTGGTTGTGGTGATGATGGTGGTGGTGGTGGTGGTATTGATGATGGTGGTGGTGATGGTGGTGGTTGTGGTGGTGATTATGGTGAGGGTGATGATGATGGTGGTGGT
>NW_004797291.1:1217260-1220661 GCF_000002075.1 Aplysia californica | reverse complement strand
ATTGACTCTCTCTCTCTCTCTCTCTCTCTCTCTCTCTCTCTCTCTCTCTCTCTCTCTCTCTCTCTCTCTCGTATCCATGCAACGTGTTACCTTTGGGGCAAAAATGAGCGCCATAGTGATTGTGACGAAGACCTGTTGCTGTGCCATGTGAAGCACGAAAACCACATCCGGTCCAACGGACATACCCACAAATTGCCTGCAGCATTGAAGAGGAAAAAATTAGCGAATTAGCTATCAATAAACTTGTTTATATTCATTATAGAACAGACTTGCAGTAAACTTGTATACAAAGCGCAAACTGCACTTTCGATTTGGATTTTGGGGCTCGTAAAATGAAAAGGAACATGATAGTGGGATCTGACGCCTAGGTATAGTTTCCAAGATCTTGAGGGTTTTCATATTCATAAATAATAAGAAAATTATTTCAGTCACATTTCACCCTTTATTTCATTTAGGCTTGCCTCTTGTAGTTAAGTTTCGAGCATTTTTTAAAACGGACCAATAGTAATCTGCTAAATATGTTATCACTCCATTTTCCCTGATGTTGCTTTCCATGGTGGCAATGTCTTGGTGAAGACGCCTTTCATGTTATCACCCCCCCCCCAGTTTCGCATTTATTAGACCTTCAACATCGTACATGCAGCCATGTTGCCTATTATTATAAAATAATAGCTGAAGATCACATCAAGATTTCTAAACGTGTTGACTAAACAGTTAGCCGGTTAATTCCCTTGCTAGAGCCTTGAAACCTAATATAGTAATTCAGCTTTGTGTCTTGGGAGATTTAGTCTCTGAGGAGGTCTTTCAGTCCATTTTGCGTGATCATATCGTGTATTCGTACAAGAAACTGTGAGTGAAAAATTAGGGCCATATGATGTTGACGCTTGAATCTGTTCTTCAGGTGTTTCTTCTTCCCCTTCTGTCAGGTACACATTCTCTCTGGCGCAGCAGGACTTAGTAAACCTTCGCTATGTGGTACTGGGTGTTGGGCAGATGGAAGGTCAGGATTATCAGCTTTATTTTAAATATATCCCTTTGGTTCTTTTCTCACAGGTTGCACAATACAAAAGCAGATGCCATCTGAATGATTTTTCAGGTCATGTCAAATCTTTAGCACTGTAAAGGGCTATAGGCCTAAGAGTTTATTTTCACTAGCAACCAGTCACGAAGGTTTGTAACACAAGAATTGCCTCATATTATGTGAGGAACCCAATTTGTGTACTGGTCACCAACTTTGCATCTAAAATATTGATAAGCCTTTTACACTTTGATATCGTTATGCTTTGTATAGTATAGGATATTTCGCCGCAAATGTAACACAATTAATCGGGATTTTTTTTCACAATGATAACGTATAACTACTGTTAGTGTAGAGTAAAACAAACTGTTTCTGGTTTCTAAAATACCCTATCTGATGAGTGAAAACTAAATTTTAGTGGTCTTAAAGAAGCAACAGAGCAAAATACTACATCACACTTTTTAAAAGAAAACTTTCAGAACGATTGTTTAAAAAAACTGAAATCTATTTGCAGTTTAAAATCAGTGATCCCAGCAGTTTAAAAAAAAAATTACTTTAAAAAGGAAAATCAAGCTCAGGCTGTATCTAAAAAAAACTAGACCTGAACGTCAAAAACGAGTGTCATTTTCTGATTCAGGGCCCTCAAATTAGTAATTTTCTATTGATTTTAGGCCTGATGAAAATTCCTTGTAGACCAGAGTAATCAATTTAGATTTAGTAGAGAGGAGCACATCAACTCAACAGGCATCAATAAGACAGAAACTACAGAAAGAAAGCAAAGAAGAAAAGTACGTCCCTACGGCCAATCGCTAGTGAAATGAAGAAGCAGCATGAAACATACATGTATGTAGATAAGATGGAAAAGAAACAGAAGGTCAGAGAGCAAAGATAAAATAATAAGGAAGGAGTATGACAGAAATACAAGGAGACAGGTAGCTAAAACATTAGAAAGACACTAAGGCAGACACGCACTCATACGCAGGCAAATACACAAAAATTAAACAAGCGAGTTGGGGGGGGGGGGGTTCAAAAGGTATTTAGTCTAAATATGAAGGGATAAATATAGAAGTTTGTAACTTGGCACACATACTTTCATTTCTCTACATAGTTACCATGCAGAGTAACACATTTCTGCCACCTCTCTTTGACCTTCAAAAGTCTTTGAGAAAAAAAGACCCGTAATGGGCCCCTAACCTGTCTTACACAGCTTCAATGGTGTCCTGTTTGTCATGGAAACGACGTCCTTTCAGTGATTTTTTAAGATTAGGAAACAGAAAAAAGTCTGAACGAGCTAGGTCTGGTGAATAAGCTGGGTGTGGCAGGATTTCAAAGCGGCAATGTTCTGCTGTCTGGACTGTTTGTTGTGCCCTGTGCGTAGGGGCGTTGTCATGCAGTAGGGGACCCCGTTACGGAGTTTTCCTTGCCCTTTTCTCACCAAATTGGTTTATCAGCAAACCCGAATAGCAATCCCCTGTGATTGTTTTTCCATTTTCCAGGTAGTCAGTCATGAGGATACCTTCACAATCCCAGAAACACGACAGCATTTACCTTTCCACTTGACGGTGTTAACTTTGCCTTCTTTGGTGAGGGAGAAGAAGAGGTTTTCCATTGCATGGAGGACATTTTTGTGTGTTCTGGACAAAATGATAAATTCATGTTTCATCCATAGTCACCATGTTTTTAAAGAAATTTGTGTCTTTGGACTCAATTCGAAGGAGAGTTTCGCAGGACTCAACCCTCTGCTTCTTTTGCTCACTTGTCAAAAGGAGGGGTACTCACCGCGTAGACACCTTATTCATGTTAAGATGGTCTTTGAGAATCGTTTCAATTGACCATACACTGATTTCTGTTTCACTTGAGAGCTGTTTAATAGTTATGCGTCGGTCTTGTAAAACCAGTTTCTTCACTATGGATACACTCTCTTCTGTTATCACAAAGGAGGGGCGCCTTTCACGATTTTCATCCATCACTGACATGAATCCAGATCTGAATTTTCTTACTCAGTATGTCACAGTATTATAACGAGGACATTCGTCATTCATAAACTTGGACCATTTCCTGAAAAAATGTCCGAAGGGGATTTTCCTTGCAAGTGTAAAAACTCGATAACTGAGCGATATTCAAAGGGCTCCATGGCACAGCTTCAACAAAGAAAAACCAAACGTATTATTGTGCATGGTTTCATTGAACAGCTGACTTGTGCCTTATTAGTGTCAGATTTCCCCCAAAATGTGCATAGTGTGTTCCAAAGAAATTGTCTAAAGGCTGGTGAAATTCGCGCGAGTCTCTGTCTCTGTTTCTCTCTCTCTACGTCTCTCTCTGTGTCTTTCTCTTGCCATCCTCTCTCTCTCTCTCCCTCTCCCTCCCCCACCTCTCTCTCTCT
>NW_004797291.1:1210937-1215937 GCF_000002075.1 Aplysia californica | reverse complement strand
CAGACAGACCGAGACAGAGACAGAGAGTGAGAGAGAGTGAGAAAGTGAAAGAGACAGACAGACAGGAATGACACACATACACACGCTAAGAGAGAGAGAGAGAGAGAGAGAGAGAGAGAGAGAGAGAGAGAGAGAGAGAGAGAGAGAGAGAGAGTTATTTCCCTTTTAGCAGAGTGCCAGAAATAGGCAGCCAAAGACCGCAAAACTTGAAGATTGAAATGAGACAAGGCTAGTCTTCAATATTCCGAACAAGAACAGCATTAGGTTATATATCTGTCCTCTTAACACTGTTTATTATTATTATTACTAATTCTTATTTATTTATTTTATGCACTACAGTGTCCTCAACAGGACAATTTCGGTCAAGACACGACATTGATACCTTAATCATGCTGTGGGGAGCAATCCAATGGGATGATGAAAATTGTACATCGCAGCCTATGTAATGAAAATAATTAGGTTCTCTCATAAGGCAATAATTACCTATTCAGCCTACCCTACACTGTACAGTGTTTGATGCGCACCTAGATTATTCCCAGTCATACACCGCACATAAGCTAGCATGAAACCTATACTATGATACAAATGAGTATGTCATTACAACCGGGCTCTGTCAAACATTATATTAGGTTGGTGTTGATACCCTTTGTCACATACATCTCCAGATCAAGAACATCCTTGCCACTTTTTTTCGGGGGGAGGGGGGGGAGTTGTTTGTTTGTTTGTCTTTGTTTCGTGAGACTTGCCAAAATAATATATCGAATGCATAAAGGTAGGAAGCGTAAGTATTTCTTGATATATGCCACGATTATTGTATGATATTATTCTTTTCCTGTGTTAATGAGAAAGGCGACTAGGTGAACTAAAACATTCGCCATCGTGGAAAGGGAAATAACATACGTATTAAGGTGATATATTGGGGTATATAATACAAACTGATACGGCTGGAGAAGTCTTAATCCCAGTAATTAATAATACCCTGGAATACACTGCAGCCGACCGCAATCTAAAGGTCTTGGTCTTGTTTTGTCCGAATTTTATAACGCAGAATCTTCTAATCTGGCTTAATTATCTTGGAAAAGAACAAAGAAAGGAAGACTTCAAACATCACGTAGGCGTCAAATCGAGCATGAAATATACCGTGAGACAACAAACCAAGTGGTTTGGACATGTCATGAGAATAGGGTTACAACAGCCAGCCTCTAAGGTCTACAACATGCGATTCGATCGTTTCAATGCACAAAGAAAGGAAGGCCAAGAAAAAGATGGATCGACTGAGTCAAAGAGACCCTCCAAACGAACAACATGATGATCCAAACAGCAACACACTCTGCCCACGTCCGACAAGGGCATCTCCCCTCGACACCTCGTGTATAAGAAGAGAGAAAAAGTACAAGTAACTATCTTGAGAATCTTGAGAAATCAACCTTGAAGTTTCTCTCTTTATAAATATGTGTGTGTATGTGTGTGTATGTGTGTGTGTGTGTGTGTGTGTGTGTGTGTGTGTGTGTGTGTGTGTGTGTTTGTTTGAGATCTACCTCCGAACATGGCGTAAGACCACCAGGACATGCTGCAGACGAAAAACTTGAGCTCTTTCGACGTCTTGACGGTCTCCGCCAGGGGTGGGTGTATAGCCGACCACACCCCAAGGTACACGACCACTAGGGCGACCAGTGGCACCAGGCGTTGTAACAGGGCTTTGTCTGGAAGATTTACCCTTTTCATGGTGCCACCTTGCTTGAAAATTACAGAGATCCTGGGAACCAAGAATATTTTTGTCAGAAGATAGATAGATAAATAGATAGACCCAACATTTCTCAACATTTGCGCCAATATGACGATGAATCACCCTTCATTGAGACGGATACACTGTAACGAACAAGAGGAACGAATAAAATAAATGAAATATATAAGTAAACGCACAATAGACAGGTACACTGCTGATAGATTCCATGTACAGTTTAAAGCATATCAATCAGAATGACAATTTACTCAAGGGTTTCTTTCAGGGCAGATTAATTCTTTCCAAGTCGGGTTGGGTAACAGTCATTTCACTTATATATTTTATCTCTTCGTTTTTGTGCAATTGAGCCTTTGCCATTTTGGATACTGTACATAAAAGTCATGTCATTTCCAATACATCAACCCCCTAAATAACAGAAATGGTGTCAATGCCTGTAAGTGTGCATCTTATAGTAACCTCCTATATTACAGAGATCATACTCGATGGACAATGGTTTCTGCGTGTTTTTGTAAGTTCCATGTATCCAACCTTCAAAATTACTGCTGTCATACTGATAGATTGGATGGAATTATTCCAACTTTATTTTGCTGTGGTATCGGTTTAATGACTCTTCCAACTCTCGGACCTCCGATGTTTACGTCCCTCTCCATTACGAAAGAACCATGTTTGGAGAAGGCCCTTAAAATTACCGGAGCCGCCAACATGTTGGGGCAAGAACGCTATTTGGGTCATACTGCATAGCATGATGCCAACTAAGATTAAGATTCTGCTGATTTCAACGTGTACTCCGAGCAAACTTGGTGTTCATGTTGCGCACTATGAGTTCGTCCGAGGTGAACGTTTTCTTGCACCGTATTCGCCAAAACTTAGAATAATAAATTACTAGAGAGTAACCTTTTCGTTATACGGTGTGAGTGCAATAAAATGAAATCAGTTTTGGTTGAGATTATAATAACTTGACATGATTTATTCTTTTTATATTGCTAAATTAACGCCCCTTTAGTAGAATCCTATTTGTCAAAGTTTTGTTGAAATTGGTGCAAAGCGTATCACGTCATTGCCTTTCAAATGGGTCTTCTTTTTGTAGACACTCTATACAGACCTCCATGTTTTGAGCAGTAGGGCCCCGTACATGACGCCAAAGCCCAAGTGGTAAGGCCAGATGCGTATAGTGCATGCAAGAGACGTCACTTCACCGTACAAGACGAATACCTGGGGAAAAAAGACAACGGATATTATGATTGATTGATTTATCTATTTATCTTCCGCTTTTGTCCGCTTCCTTGCTTTCTATCTATGAACGTTTTTCTTTCTATCTCCGTAGCTCTTTCTCTCTCTCTCTTTCTCTCTCTCTTTCTCTCTCTCTCTCTCTCTCTCTCTCTCTCTCTCTCTCTCTGAGTGTATGTGTGTGTGTGTGTGTGTGTGTGTGTGTGTGTGTGTGCGCGTGTGTGTGTGCGCGTGTGTGTTTGAGAAAGAGAGAGAGAGAGAGAGAGAGAGAGAGAGAGAGAGAGAGAGGGGGGGAGAGTATTTATGTGTTAGTGTGTTGTTTTGTGTGGTTGTGTGTGTATTTACACGAACCCACATGTCTTATTATCTGTTTGCTTGCTATTTCCAAATCTACCTCCTTTTTTCTCCTTTCATCCAAGTCTGTGATCTTGCCTTTCTTTTCTATTTGCCCTATTATTCTTTTCTTTTCGGCCCTTCTATCGTTTTTACGCATTCTTCTCATTCCTTTATATCGTTTCTCGTTGAGTCTTCTCCTTTGTATGTTTTGACAAATCAATAACAGTCTAGTGCGTGCGAGTAAATCTGGTGATAGCATACTTACACTGCTACACATGAGAATGGCTCCAAGACACATGAGCTGTAGGAAGATTGGGCTGGCCGTCTTGATAACCTGAGGAGAGGCATCACATCACATTCAGGGGTAACAGAAGAGACTTTTTGTTGTTGCTGTTGCTACTGCTGTTGTTGTGGCTGTTGTTGTTGTTACTGTTGTTGTTGTTTTCCCCAACAGAGCATATAAAAATAATACAAAGGGGAAAGATCCTCTCTCAAGCGTAAAAGAAAAGTGTGTGTGTGGGGGGGGGGGGGGGGGGGGGGGGGGTGGGTAAAGAACGTTTCAAAATGTGGGTCCAATGCGCTAAAGTGCTGACCAGGATCCCATTTTGAGGTGTGTATCTACTATTATGTAAACGATGTAACTCGGAGAGGTGTCAGTGTTGAACCGGCAGCCAAACAGAAAATCATCTACATCTACTACATGCCTGGCCAATGTTCGAGGCGCTTCGAAGGAAATATCTTTGTCCCAACCCTAGGCAGGCAGATCCAAAACTCACCAAAAGCCTGGAGGACCTGCACAAACTGCGGCATTCGCGATAGAGTGACTACTGGACTGTCCATTTAAAGATGAACGGGATGGAGAAGACGTTCAACAGTGGGTGAAAAAGCCCCCAAAATAGCAAAGATAAATGCCCATTGTTGCAAGGAACGAAACTATTATAGGCTGTCTGGGTGGCACGTCAGTTAAAAAAAATAGTAATTTCAGATTTTAACACATTATTATAGGATTCTGTTTCCGAGCATGTATGTTTAAAAAATTTGGAGTAAACTCCATTAGCACAATATGATGATGATGATGATGATGATGATGACGATGATGGTGATGATGATGATGATGATGATGATGATGATGATGATGATGATGATGATGATGGTGGTGATATCCTTATTATTAATATTAATATCATTACTGCTACTATCATTTATTTTCTTCAAGACCAAAAGGTTACATCCACAACTATTTACGTCATCGTCGTTCGTCAGCTTCCCGCCCAAGGTGAACTGACTTCGCACTGTACAAAAAGGGGGAAAAAACATCAGCGGCTTAGTTCTTAATGATGGGAGCAGATCTAGGATCGCACAAAAGTACACGGATTGTTTTGTAATGTTTAGCACGTCCATGCGAGCTGATCCTATTAGAGGCCACAACGGTAAATGTGACGGGAAAGTATCACCCAGAATATCAATATTAAGACAGATTCGCATACCCAAAATTGCTTCTAGGTTATGGCAAGGGCACAGAAAAGTTATGTAAAGCACTATTGTTCGTATTCCACGTAGCATGTTAAGGTTTGAAAAGACAATTAGATAGTTTATGTTGTGTAACCAACTGTGGATGTGAATTTGGTAGATCCAGCTTTATTCCGATTTTCCTGGCTTTTTTTCTTTCGGTCGAACAAAAAAGCTGGGGGGG
>NW_004797291.1:1207343-1210837 GCF_000002075.1 Aplysia californica | reverse complement strand
CACACACAAACACACTACCACCCACCCACCCCCCAAAAAACCCACACACACACACACACATTGGGCGTGCCAGTGCCATCGACTGGGAGTATTTCCGGCTGGGCGAGGAACACTTCCTCATGGTCTCAAACGCCCAAAATGGCGGCTACGACGATCGTCTGCTGAGCGTGGTGTACCGGTGGCAAGGATTGGACAAGTTCGTGCCAGTTCATCGCCTGCACACCCGGCCCAACGCAGACGTGGAGCTCTTCCGCCACGGATCAGACGTCTTCCTCGTCTGCGCCAACGCCAAGGGAACTGGCTCGGAAATTCTGAAGGTGAGATTCCGCTGAAACATGGACCCAGTGGAGCGCTACGTGCACATCTGCTGTAGCGGTAATTTGCTCGAGCCGAGTCTGTGGAGTTGTGAATAGACTCTTCGTCTCGAAAGCGAAAGATCTGAGTTCTTCTACCCGTATGTGAAGAAAAAATATTATCGAGTATTTCTTTCTGCTGAGATGTATCCCACACTTCACATGGTGGTTCTGACAGTCAGGGGAAAAGCAACCCGCCTCCTCATTGATCTAAACTGTGTTGATATGGACGAAAAACATTTACAACAAACGTATAAATGAGCCAGAGGTCATTATCAGCCACCAGCATTTTTTTATATGATCACGCGATTTCTCTTTCTCACTTTGGCGGAAAGTTTCATCAGAGCTGTGAGGCAAGGGGCCGCTGTGGTTCAGTTGACTACAAACTTGGCTAACGCATGGAAGTTCTTGGCAGGAATCCAAGAATGGTTCGAATTTTTTCTTCTTCTTCTCCATGGGAAGTCTGTTCCTCCCAGCCCGGTGTTCTGTTGGAGGATCAAACGCTCGGCCGTTCGAATGGTCTACATTTGGCCAAGTAGAGTGTTTACCGGCTTGAGATACAAAAGCAAGAAAGCTGTGAGAAACCTGTGATGTCAAACGGACACGTTCGTGACGCTGCGACTGTTGATGTGTGACTGGCGTATGTTTGGACACTGTTGGAGTTCTCTCGTTGTGCTATAGGAATAATCTAACAGGAGTTGCGCCCTTTGTTTTGCATGACAGGGTTTAAATTTAAACTCCACGACGCATAGTTTTGAAAAGGCATTCAAAGATCCAAACTCTTACTGATAAAATATTTTACAGCTTCTTTGTTAATAAGCCCCAAACTTTTTTTTAAAAAGTGCATGTCATTGAGTGCAAGGTATCTGTGTTAGTAATGTGTGGTGTGTAACTCAATTCTCGCAACAACAACGAAATGGAGTTAGAAGCTTGTAGTGCTAAGGTGGTGCGAGGCGTTCTGGTGTGTAGGCAGTCGTAGTTTACGAGTATGATCAAAAGAGTCCTTTTTGTCTATAGCTATATTGTAGATTGTACATGCGACTACCATTATGTCGTTGTGTCGTTAGTTGTAGCATATTATGATAGTAATTACATGCCAGTGAGTTAGTTACCAATGAGTATGCTTAATATCAGAAGCGTAATACTTTGCAGATACTACTAGGTTCTAACTTCTAAGTGTGATACTGACAGCCGTACTCTGTTAGGATCGCATGGGTCCGTGGACTTCATTTAGTTCTGCATATAATTTCTGTTTAATGAATGTACGCCGGCTACTCTGCCTTCCAGTCCGACTGATTCAGTTAGTCGAATGGAAGTGAACGCTTATTTGCCATAGAAGAGTGATGTGAAGGCTTTTGTTGTCGGGTTTTTTTTTCAAATGTGTTTTTAATTTTAATTTTGATTTCATTTTTTATGAATGTTTTCAGAGATGTTTTGAAAGATGAAGTCAATGTCATACTGGAATACACGTTCATTGGAAAGTGATCTCAGAAAATGGAATTACACTGCGTCTGGTCTTAAAAACAAAACAACAAACAACAAACAAAAACAAAAACAGAGGTGTAATAGAGAAACCACTCTTTACTGAACAATAAAAACCTAGCACTGCGGCAGCTTTCATTGTAGTTGTAATAGACACAGGATAGATCATTTACGGGGCGGGCTAATTCGACCCTGCCCGACTGGGCCAACCAGGGCTAAGAGGGATACAACATCCCAGCAGAGAGATTGGGATATTCGATTAGAAAAAAAAGAATAAATTTTAAAAAATATTTTTTAAGCCCTCCTCATAAGAGAATCGAATCTGCGTCTTCTGTACGCAACAGCGTAGAACCTGACGATTGCACTACAAACGCTGTGCCGTGCTTCTCCCCGTTACAAAGCGAACAAACCAAGAAGAAAATAGAAGAACTTGAGAATGGCGCTCAATTTGTTTGAAGATGCAGAATTTGTACAATGCTTTAATCATATGGCCCCGAATGTTCGAAATTGACCAGTTTCACCCCAATCAATAAACAAGCAACATACAAACAAGCAAAACAGAGGTGTAATAGAAAACCACAAGCTTATTGCTTTCCAAAATTAATATGTGTCACAATGCAATGGAATCTGGCGCTTGTCAATTTTGGGGAACATGTAATTGTAAGAGCAATCTTAAAGTCTGTTCATTTAATGCTTGCTTTTGATGAAAAAAATACATATTTTGATTAAAAGTTGATCTATATGCCATTGAAGGAGGTGGGGGTCGCCTGGTTTCAAATGTAAAATTAGCGAGAAAATGGCCTCCAACGTTTGGTGACTTACGAAGCTTCAATGTCCTTGGAAACAGTAGTTGTGGGGGGTTTGTGTGCTTGTCGTCAACCTTTTTTTGTGTAAAATCCACACAGAACTGGGTTTTTAAATGAACATATCATGTGTTGAGGACATCCCCCCCCAAAAAAACAAAAAAAAAAAAAAAGTTTTTGCCCCTTGTTCAATTTCTTTAAAAGACAAGGAGCGTTTTCTCTATAACCAAATAAATATACACACTAATGAAATCAAATTTCTTCTATAAGTAAGGCAATGCCCACTTTTGATTTAGGTCAAGATTTCTGGAAATCCCCGAAGTCTGGGTTAGCCTGCCTGTCCTTAAAAGCGACCAATTGTTGCCAAATGTGTCATTCAAAGGGAAATAGCTCGATTTTAGATGAAGATCCAGGCATTTAAAACTGATCCTGTTTTCAACAGGGATGTTTTTTCCCTGCGTCCTTCTCAAATTTTTCTTTTCTTTCTTACCGTGTTAATGTATTGTTTGTTTGAGAGATAGCTGATAAATCTTCTCGTCAGTCTATTATGAAACTGTCTGTCTGTTTGCCTGCCTGCCCGCTTTTTGCTTAATGTCCGTTTTTTCCTCGTTTAAACCCATCTGCCCCTCTCTGCACCCCTTCCTTTGTTCTTTAAACATGTGATATATGACCATAAATTATGTCTTCACCTAAAAACTAAATAATTCAAATAATTATGCCCCTCCCCCACCCCCTCCCGCCCAACCAAGTCTGAACCAAATCAGCTGAAACATTGCTGACCCAAGAGTCATGTTCTAACAAAGTTGAAAATCAATGATCTTACTCTCCGCTAAGACGATCAAAATCTCTCTCACCC
>NW_004797291.1:1203298-1205454 GCF_000002075.1 Aplysia californica | reverse complement strand
GAGAGAGAGAGAGAGAGAGAGAGAGAGAGAGAGAGAGAGAGAGTCATCTTAAACTCTTACCAGTTCCTTCCTGTAAGTGAAAGTGATGATTGAGACGACGATACAGCCGAGGATCATGGCACTGACCAGGAAGATGACCAGGGCCTGGACAGCGATGTTGATCTGGTACAGGCAGGGTCTGGAGTCCACGCAGCTGTCGCAGCCCCGGGCACAGCGCAGGCACTGGAACTGATTTTGAACAAGTTTTTAGAAAGAGTTTTTCTTCCTTCTTTTTTTGGGTATATTTTTTTAAGTAATTGTTTTTCGGCGCTCGCAGCTGCATTAGGTCAAATCAGCGAGAAGGACACATTAAATATTTTTAGTTTGGTAGGTAAGAACATTACGGCCCTTGTAACTAACGCAATTAGGTTATATTAGTACCGAATATTAGAGGTGCTTCGAAAGAGTAACAAACACAAGAAAAGGAGGAGAGGTAAAGACGATAGAGTGGCGTAGGAGGCCTAGTGGTTAGGCCAACGGACTCGTAGTCGTGAGATTGCAGGTTCGAGGGTTCGAGCCTCAGCTCGGACCGATTTGTGTCCTTGGGAAAGGCACTTTACAAGAATTTCCCACTTGGCTCTGTCATTTCGGAGATGGACGCTAAACTCGGAGGTCCCGCTTCTTAAATAACCTAACAGTGTTGATGGGGGCATTAAACCTACACCAGTTTCAAAGACGATAGATGTTTGATAGGAAAGATAGAGCAAACCACACCAGAACACAAGCCAACCACCCACCTGGAACTGATAGACAGCAACATGTTTTACACACTATTGACACAATTTTGATGATACGCTTCCCTAGAATTACAAAGGTCTATTTGCCCAGTTCCTAGTTTTGAGAAATCTAACTTTTAAAAAATGTCTTTTTTAGAACATGTCAAGCTTTTTCGAATGCAATTCTTAGAATATCTTATTATCTACTCCGAATAATCTTACGATTTTGATTGAGCCGATAGTACGTTTGGTTTCTGACCTCATGGTCTTAGTAACTTGAAAGAGCCGAAATTGTTAGATATAATTTTTTAATTCTAAGGTGTCAAACAGACAGGCAAATTCACTTCCGGCTCATCTTGACACGTCTCATGAGCACTTGAACTGTTTAAAGCTAAATGTATTACGATACAATTAACAAATACAACTTGGATAATTTAGTGTGTGGATTGTTTCCATCTTGCATATCAAGACACATTCACGTTGTGAGGGATACATCCCGGTAGAAGATGAATAATACTTCTATAAAAGGATTGAAACTCACATCTTTTGATTGCCACGGCGAAGAATCTAACCATAACATCCCAGAAATTGTGCACAAGAATCATCTGAATCGAACTTAAGTCTTTAATTTGCAGGCCGAAATGTCTAACCATTACACCACAAGTGCCAGTGTTCAGGAACTCATGAGAGGCAGGGAAACAAATCAATGAATGAAATGTTGACACAACTTGAAGGGTTTTGTTGCAGTGTAACGGCGAAATAACTGATGTAGGCTCTTCATCGTCACGGTTACTCCAGAAACACTCAAATCAGCGTATGTGGGTTTCCAAATAAACCCCATTATTCGAATAAAACCGTCAAGTGGCACAGAATAGTTTTGTGATGTTGCGTAATTTCATTTTTTCTTTCTAGTTTTTTTAACGGAAAAAAATCACAAGTGCACAAAGAAAAGTCAAGATTTTTATTTTGGCGCTATCACTTCCTTTGATATTCTCGAAATTAAAAATTTTACTTAGAGACATTTGTGCGCTGACGTTATGTACAATTTCCTGAGTAAATAGCAAAGCTTCTGGGTTTCGGGGTACCTTAGTGGCTTCAGTGGCCGACTATGTCGCTCTAACGTAAGGATGTGTCTACCAAGTTGTTCCCTATTCAGAAAGATTTTTTTTTTACTGTGCCCTTTATGAACGATTCAGCTTTCAACACACGAGTAAACAGGTTACCTAGAGATGAAACCACCAAAATAAACTGTGCTCTCTACTAGCTAACCAACCAACTGACCTATCAACCGAGCAGCTACCCAATCAATATACCTCAGCCAGCCAAATTTATTTATCATGATCATTAAGTTCTCTCTCTCTCTCTCTCTCTCTCTCTCTCTCTCTCTCTCTCTCTCTCTCT
>NW_004797291.1:1194356-1201761 GCF_000002075.1 Aplysia californica | reverse complement strand
TGTGCGTGTATGAGAGAGAGAAAGAGAGAGAGACAGAGATAGACAGACAGACAGACAGACAGACAGACAGACAAACAGATAGACAGGTAGAGACAGAGGCAGAGAGACAGAGAGACAGAGAGAGAATAATCGGTAAAAGTAAAGTATACCCCCTCCCCCTCTCATGTTTTGGCCCGTCTGGACGTTTACAGCCAGATTAAATAATATCTCATTATTTCTGTTCCAACGAGACAGAGGTGTGCGACAGGTGGCCCGCGGGACCCCCACAAGACCCCCACATCCCTCCCTGCCCAGTCAGTGTGACCCTCCCTTCGCTATCCGCGAGGTTGCGGGTTCGGGTTTCGAGCCGTCAGCCCGAGGTTGTGTCCTTGGGAAAGGCACTTTACACGAATTTTCCTCACTTCACCCAGGAGGGAATTGGTACTCGGCCATAGACAGCAGAAGATTTTGTCAGTTGTTTTTTTTATAGTGTTTTAGCGCCCATAAATGGCAGCTTGCACTATATGCTCCCCAGGAAGTTGAGTTTGTTTCAGCGAATACTCTCAGGTTTGCTGGGGTAATGATATAGATTGTAAAGCGCATAGAGCTTGGTGTTGAGCGGGGATTAGCGCTATACAAATGCTATCTATTATTATTAAATCGATAACTCAATACACTTGTTGTCAGTAGATTACGTATTTTGTTGGTATCCAACCCTCGTTGTTGTTCCAATGTTTGAAAGTGGTCCGTCAACAAAATAGTTATGTTGAACATCCCAGCTTTCTAAGATAATGCGTCGACCACACTGTGACTCCCACTGGGATTCTGTGCCTACTGGTTCGTAACAGTTCCGAATTGGAAACTATGTATGCTATTATCAATTTTCCATAAATCTAGTCTCTGGCGTTGTACATATCTCTTATACCAGCACACACACATGCGGACACACACACACACACACACATGCGGACACACACACACACACACAAACACACATACACACACATATGTGCTCGCGCGTGCACACACACACACACACACACACACACACACACACACACACACACACACACACACACACACATACTCACACACTTACGCGTGCGCGCACACACACCACATTAATAATAAGACTCTCAACCGTCACGTGACGTTCAATTACCTGTGTCGTTGGCTGACAGTTGTGCGTGCCGCGGAAAACGTCCAGTGCCTGGGAATCCTCGTTTTCGTCAAGGTCACACTGGTTTATGTCCAGATTGGTCAACTCTATATCAATAGTGGCCACACCTCTGGACGACAGATATAACCAATAGAAACTATGAGCTTTATAAGGTGTTTTAGTTTAGTTTTGTTTTGTTTTGGTTTGGTTTGGTTCGATTTGTTTGATGTTCTTGTTGTTGTTGTCGGTGATGGTGCTTTCTTTTTTCTTTTTCCTTTTTTTTCTGTTTGGTTGATTCTTTGTCATTATTTTCGCCTTTTATGAAGAGGAGGGAAAGGAACGGAAGGAAGAGGAGAGATTGTGTGTGACCACACCTCTATTAATTAAAAACGTCTATTTCTTTGGGAGGTCAGAAAGTAAAAATGAATAAAAAAGCAAAAACGGCATAGATAGACAAGAGATATGATAGACAAACGGCAGACAGACAGACAGACAGACAGACAGATAGACAGACAGACAGACAGGCAGAAGAGTAGGACGTGGGGAAGAGAAGCGTTGAAGACAAAATATAAATACAAGATTTTGCAAAACAAGTTCTTAAAATACTTTTAAAATATGAAATTAAAAAGGTGTGACATATATTACGACGCTGTGACAACAGCTTGCCATACCTAAAGATGACCTTTGCTTCGCTGTTCTGGGCCATAATTGGGGCAGAGTACGTAGTCATCCAGATGTCTCCTCCACCACAGTCGTAATACGGGTAGGTCCAGTGGCCATCAGGGTAGGCAGCCACTGGCTGAGTAAGGTATATGGTGCCATTCACTTTGTCTTGGTCACTACAGAAAAGAAAAATAGATCTTACACTAATAAAAAGGCAGGGGTGGAAAGGGATTGAGTGTGTGTGTGTGCAAGGGGGGATGGGCAAGGGGGAGGGTGATTAAGAAAAAAATATTTCTTTTCATGTCACCAATCACACAATTAAGATCATTTGCGCTAAGAATGGATTTGTTTCTCCAATGTTTTCTTGGCGTAACTCGGATTGCGACGGATGCTACATCTCAGTAAAAAAATGCAGTAACTAAGTGGAAAACATCAGGGATAACCTGGTTAAGTGGGATGAACATAACCAGGCAGACTGAGATACTAGATATAAAATGACTATTCTCCATACGTATTCGAACCCGCGCCTTCTGTGCTCAACAATGAAGAACCTAATCATTACAGTATCGACGTCGGTTCTACTGCTTAAGAAATTGTGGAGTTGGTGTGTGGGGACTTGCACCGTTAAGTGAAACAGCGGACATTATAAAGGTGTCCCACCATATATCACTCGAGGTGGCACTCACTCTATAGTGATCCTGTCCACCGCAACAGAGATGTTGCTGAGGTTGGAGATGCGGACGGCGTGGTACCACTCCGTGGAGTCCTGTTGGTAGTCGTAGTTGATGGCGATGTCGAAGGCTCTCACAGAGCCGTTGTCGCGGAAGGCGTAGGGACAGAACTTGGTCCTCCCCGCGATGACATCAGGCTCGAGGGCGATGGCAGAGCCAAAGATCAGGGAGCCGCCGTGGACGTTGTTCCTAACCTGGGGCACAATCGCAAGAGTTGGTCAGCTAATTTGTAAAATGTTATACACCTCCATCGACATAATTAAATCCCTCAGGAAGCAGGGTGCTCAATGTTGAGTTATCTTTAAGAAGCAGGACTTCCGATCAATGTTTACTTCTACAAGGACAAGCATAGCCAATCCCTTTTTACAAACCCCTTTAAAGCCAGCCAGACAACATCAAAAACAAGAAAACAGAACAAGAAGTTTAAAATAACAAACAAAACAAACAAAATAGCCTACTTTAAAAATTCACCGATAGTTGTTTTTATTGAGGTCAGAGACAGCCGTCATTCAAGCCGCTCGCTACACTGTGCGGACATAACTAAATACATAAATTATATCTTAGCGCACCGCTGTCAGACAAAACGTGTTATTCAATGGGAGCGCTGATCAAATACGATAAATAATATATCGTATTCATGATCTGCTATCAACATCACATTAATGACGTAACTAATTGTAAATACATCTGGGGGCTCTCGTTGCCTAGAGGTTAAGGTGTTCGCCTCTCATTCAAAGGTCCCGGGTTCGAATCCAGGTAGCGACGGAAAAATTTTCTTCTCTAAAATTGTCTCCTTTCACCTTCTTTCCTTCTCTCTTGCAATATTCTGTCGTCTGCTTTCGTCTCCACTTTCTGCCCCCACCCCCTCACCTCCTTTGCCCCCTCCTCTGGGCTCCTGACTCTTTCTGCAGCCTTTCTACTGCTACTCCTTGGCTACTTCTTACTGCTGTCTTTTAGCCACACCCCTGATCTTCTGGTAGGAAAGATCTACACCTAACCTTCTCGGACAAGGGCGAAAAATCTCGGAGGTCCCGTGTGCAAGTTGCGCACGTTAAAGACCCCTTGGTGATCCAAAATCGATAAGAGTAGGCTTCGGCCGCCACCCAGGCAAAATTCAAAATTTCCTACCAATTGAAAATGTTTGGTGTATCCAGCGCGCTCATACGACCTTATGCAGTTGCGAGCACCGTAAAACACTTACCAACAAAAAAAAATACATCTAACACACTGTCAGCGCTCCTATCCAGATTCTTTAAGGATCTGTCTTCTTTTCAGCGGACAAAAGCAAGCCATCACTAAGTAATCTAGTACGCACGAATGATGTTTTGCTTGAAAAACGTCAAAGGTGCTCTGCGCTTAAGGTTAAGGACATCTGCACGAGTCAGTTGGATTAAAAAGTCTTCATTTTTTAGTAAAAATACAACCATCGATACAGGGACAGCCGTTTAGGGTAAAGAAAAGGCTAGTTAAACGTATTAAAAACTACAAAGGGAACGTTTTGTTTAAATTTAAAAGTTGGTTTCACTGCACGTTTGCAGCACAATTAGTTTGCACTAGTGTTATAGGTGTTATTATGGATATTTGGTAAGAAAGAAGCAACAAACTATAGTATGCAGAGAGCTTGCTGAACATTAGTATAGTTGTGAGGTAATGTAACCACTGACCAGGGCGTAGAACTTGTCGTCACCCAGAGCTGAGAGATCGCCGTCGATGGCCAGAATTTTGCTCAGGTAGTTGGCTGTCCGTATTGCGGGGTCAGAATAAGACATCCAACGGTCATGGTCGAAGTTCAAGGTCAGAGTTTCCTCTGTGCCCCCAGTGCAGTTGTGTGTGCGTTCTATTGTCCTCACGTAATCCAACGCTTGCTTGGCCGCTTTAATTCGATCTGTTTGATACATAAAAAAATATTTGTTTTTCAGAAAATGCACCAAAACATTCATCATAATAATGTGTGCAAAGGTTTTAGAGACGGCATCTCTGTGATGTTTACCTTAACACAGCAACAAACCAAGCCACCAGGAGACCTTGTTAATGTATCAAGGAGGAAGAAAGACAGAACCTGTTCACTGCCTACAATCATAAGGAGCTGACACAAGAAGAATTTAAAGGACAATGTGGGGGCTCTTGTGGCCTGGAGGTTGAAGTGTTCGCTTCTCATTCAAAGGTTCCGGGATCGAATCTGGGCAGCAACGGAAATATTTTTTTTCTCTAAAATTGTCTCCTTTCACCTCCTCTCCTGCCCTCTAGCAATGTTCTGTCGTCTGTTTTCGTCTCCACTTTCTGCCCCAACCCCCTCACCTCCTTTGCCCCCTCCTTTGGGCTCCTGACTCTTTCTGCAGCCTTTCTACTGCTACTCATTGGCTCCTTCTGTCAGCTCTCTTTCAGCCACACTCCTGATATTCTGGTAGAAAAGATCTACACCTAGTCTTCTCGGACAAGGGCTAAAAATCTCAGAGGTCCCGTGTGCAAGTTGCCAACATTAAAGGTCCCGTGGAGGTCCAAAATCGATAACAGTAGGCTTTGGCCGGCACCTGGGCAAAATTCAAAATTCCCTACCAACTGAAAATGTTTCATGTATCCCGCACGCTGATATGACCTTATGCATTTGCGAGCGCCGTAAAACATTTACCAAAAGAAAAGGACAGCCAGCGCAGTCGCAATTCTATTGACCGTCCGTTTTCATTATTTATACTAACTTAAACTGCAAGCTGTAAAAACAGGACAAGAAACATAGTATCAATACCAATACCACCAAGATGAGGTATTCAGTTAGCGAAGTCGCTGTTCCACAGTCTTCCGGATTGGCAAATCCCCCCCTCCCTCTTGCCCCCCTCAGTTCACCTTCTGAACAAGGAAACGTGCCAGTCATCATCAGTGAAGCAGACTCTATGAGAATGGTAGGCCTAATGATATATACGCCGTACCAACTGCAAAACCGTAACACCCCCCCCCCCAAAAAAAAAAACCCCCCAAAAAAAACCAACAAACAAACGACAACAAACAAACAAATCACACACACTTTGTTTTCATTTCCCTCCTTTTTCAAGATTCAAGTCGTTTGCAAAATGTCATAAGGGGCGCTACTGCATTAAACGCGTAGCCATGATACTGGGTGGCTCAAATTGCGAATTCAAAACGTTTACAACAAAACGCGATTAAAAGAGCACACACAAAAGAAAGGTGGTCCAAGCGAAAGTGGACAAATTCACCGAAATTTCGTCGGGAAGGCGAAACGTTGCAATATTTGTATTGTTATGATGTATGTCATTATATAGAAACAACGGGACATTGTACAATTTGTTCCCTCCCAGAAACATTCTGTCGGGATGCCACCTTCCATTACGGATGGAAATGTGTCGTTATGAGGTTTCAGACAGCTAATGGTACCCGTAGAATCAATGCTACAACTCTGGATACCTAGCACGCTTCCAAGAACCATGCGCTAAGTTCCCATTACTTCTCCGTAAGAAAGTGGGGCAAGAGGGTTTCAGGTTTTAAGAAAATTACTTTTCTAATAAAGGCGAGTTTTTTCTTTCCAATCTCCGGCTTTCGGAAAAATGGTTTCTTTTTTACAACATCACAAATATAACAATGTTCTTGCAGTTTTTATATGGGAAAGCAAAAACATCTCTGCAATGAAGTGAGTTTTGCAAATCATTTTACTGCCTCGACAGAATCGGTATTTTTTCTATTCCTGACTGAGTGAGTCATTGTTTGGTTCCCGAAGTTTCACCAAGACAAAAACAACAAATCAAATCAAGCTATGGGTAAACAACTGCTGCCATAGTGACAGGAAGCGCAGAAAAACTGTAAATGACGACCCGTAAGCACAGATACCTTTAGAAAAGATTGTCAATAAATACAATTCCGTGCTGGGCTTTCAAACAAACATTAGCTTTCAATTGGAATATCAAAACAGCTAATATTATAACAGCGTTAAAGAAATACGCCATTCATCAGAATATTGATAATAACATCTACTTATCAGAGTCGATGCTGAGTACGTACACTTCCAACCTCACCGATTTTTCCACTCTCAAAATTAGCAGCCTTATTATCCCATCACATCGGATATTTACGTGTTCACTCTCAACGGACATCAGCCACTTCTTTCAGCTCAATACATTCGAGAGCCCTAGTGTTATCTCTATTTTAGGCCTCGTACACGATGTTGAGAAGGGGTTTGGACTAGTTAATAATAATTCTTGAAACTGCTCGTCCTGTGAAGCCGGGATCGAGGGGAAAAGGAACGCTCAACATGTAGATTGCGCAAGAGCGTGCGTGCGTCTTGTGTGACGCACTTTGTCCACCGAATATTAGAAGTGCTTTGAAGGACTAACAAACACAAGAAAAAGAGGAGAGGTAAGGACGATAGAGTGGGGTAGGTGGCCTAGTGGTTAGGTTACTGGACTCGAAATCGTGAGATTGCAGATTCGGAGGTTCGAGCCTCAGCTCGGTCCGACGTTGTGTCCTTGGGAAAGGCACTTTACCCGAAATTCCCATTTGGCTCTGTCCTTTCGGAGATGGACATTAAACTCGGAGTTCCCGCCTTTTAAATAACCTAATAGTGTTGACGGAGGCGTTAAGCCCATACCACTTCACCATTTTCACCATTTTCACCAAAGAACCTGAGCCTCGTACCGCACAACCACAGAACGACTGGCCAACAGTGTTTTCGGTGAGTTGTGGGCAACGAAAATAAAAGAAACCTACTGCCACACCAAAGCGACACAATTATTTAGTCGTGCTTCTCTTATTTTCATTGTTCATAATTTATCGACAAGACAAGGCCATCTGTTTTGTCGTCCCACGGTACTGAGCTAAACGATTCTCTGACACAAATTATAAATCTTTCACACACCGCCCCCCCCCC
>NW_004797291.1:1186149-1193802 GCF_000002075.1 Aplysia californica | reverse complement strand
TGTGTGTGTGTGTGTGTGTGTGTGTCTGTGTGTGTGTCTGTGTGTCTGTGTGTGTACATTTTGTTAGACATAATATAATGATAAAGTATACACATCTGCATTGCTTGAACCGGCTACGTTTTATTCAGAAATTTAGTTTATTTATAACATGAACGTCATCCATTGTAGGTTGTGGTTGGTTGATGTGCGCTCCTATACAGTCTGCTTCATCTACTTCTTTTGAGTGTTGGTCCTGCTTTGATCTATTTCCTAGCGAAGTAAGGCCTTATGGCGGTAACCGACAGTTTACACCCTTCAACAACTGAACAGAATATTATAGACTTGCTCTTGTTTCTTTTTCGCTACAGGGGATGCTTGCGGTGTGGAAATCTCTGACGGCGTTGGAAGACGTGTGCGTCTCAAAGACAGCGGAAAACCGGTAATTTCCCTCTGTCTCTTCTCATCTCAGCTGTTCAAGGAAGGACAAATGTAGTCAAGGGACGTAACAAGGGAAACTTATTGTTGACTTGGAGTTATCACATCACAATCTGAATTCGGGTGTTGTTGAACAGGGGGGTTCTTATTTGTTCTTTTTTTTTGGGGGGGGGGTATTGGTTTTTGTTTTTATGTTGTTGTTTTTCTTTGTTTTGGGGTGTTTTTTTTACTTCTTTTTCTTTCCTTTATTATTCTTCTCTTTTTTTGGAGGGGGGGGGGACAGGTGCTGTGGATACTAGATTGTGGCGAGACTGGTGTTTTTTCTTCATCTGGGCACCAGTGGTCTCCCGCCCTTAGCAAAGTATTTGTAGAGGGCATTCAAGTCCATGTTTGTCAACGGAGTGGGTAAGCGAATGTATTGCGCGGAGTAATTTATGTAAATTGAAAAGTAGGCGGAACCAGTGGCCAAAACAGTTGATATTCACGGGCGAGATATTAGGTTAAGATTTGATATTTCATGTGTAGGGTATAGGGATTTATATCACCAGAGGTGCAACGCTAAGAGAACTTCACGCATAATATAAAAAATAAATATAAAATAGCAATGCTTAAGGCAAAGAGTCATAACAAAACAACTTGCTTCCAATGTCAATATTCCAGAAAACCATCAGAAACTTTCTAATCTGACTTCAAAGCTGCTCTTTCGAAGGGCCTGATTAGTAGTCCCAACAGGCCTGGACATTGACATTCTTTCTTTCTTTTATGTAAACTTCAAGTACTCAGACATCGTCGCCTCAGCAATATTTTGTCCTTAGTGCCTCTTTATTTAAGTATCCTTTGGACAAAATAGTGTTAAAAAGAAAAAAAAAGAAAACAATAAACAGATATAGAAAAATGTCAGGTACAAAGGAAATTACTCGCATCACAGTAACCATGGCGACAACTTTGATGACTTCGACTTCTTAGAAACTATACAAGAGTCCAAGATACTAAGCACCATTGCAGGCACCCTCAAATTCTCCTTTGTCCTCTTCAAGCCAGCCCTTTGAGCTACTTTTCAAACCGCAAGTTTTGACTGTAAAAGATCTGCACAAGGATAATATAAAATATTGGGAATACCAAATACAAAGAATATCCAGTGTGTGTGAGGTTGAAATTGAAAGCATCAAAGATAAACAAAAACTACAAAAGCAAAGATGACCAAGACCAAAACAAAACATTATAGTGAATGATTTTTTTAATTCAAAATAAATAAAGGTAAAAATAAAACAAGTGCTCCACAGCGATGCCGAGGAATCGTAAGGTAAACTCCACGTGAACGTTCAAGAAAAGGTAAATATTAACAATCACACGACCTCGCCAGTAAATCCTGACTGAGAGAGAAAAGAAGAGCGAGTGGCGTTGTCTATGGCTATCGGCAAATTGTTGACAACTGTACCATTCTTTTGGTTCTCGACTTCCTCAAGGAGTGGAGGTTAGAATATTTTTTTAATGCAAGAACCAACACTGTATTTCACGATATACCTCGAACCGTGTACGTGGACGTTTTAAACAATAATGAAAACTGATTTATACTCTCCAGTTCCAAGAGGATCACGGTGATCGACAAACTAGAATGCACAGCAATAATTAGCTTGCCCATTTAGGTACAGATGGATACGTTTGTACATTTACCACCTCCTCATAAGATTTCAAACTTTTATCAATGGGGTCGTATAAAACAATAGACACGATACTGCGTATCAGATTATGTTTCCTTCAGGAAATATTCAAGAAATCATTCCGGAAAACAAACTGACTGGAATCCTATGTATCTTCAGAGTTTGAACATCTGAACATCCCCCCCCCCCCCTTCAAGCTTCCATTCCTTTTCCTTTTCCGTGCCTCTTTCGGTGTGCCAGTCTATTAACTTCCTGTTCGATAAAGTAATTACAGCAGTACCAACGTGCAATGGAAGGTCAAATTGGGACCATCCAATAGAACAATGTGACATGGCACTGACAAGTACCTAAACTAGGCATGAGTACCGAACATCCATCCCCTTCATTCTTCATAAAGCATGCCTCTCGCCTTACCTTTCTCGGCATTACAAAGAGCACATCAACTCTATCTAAGGCTATGCGATAGTGTCCCAGTCTGACGAGAAGATTCTGTTATGGCCCTGTTGTGCGGGACAGGGACCGCCTAAAGAGAGTGGATCCAGACTGCGGTTATTGAACTATTAACGTTTAAGGTATAAATTCATTAATTCTTTTGCTTGATCAATATATTGATTGAACGATAGACCGATTGATTGCAACTTGTTTGACGCCCCCATCAACACGATTTAGATCTTCTATTAGGCCGAGGGAGGGGGAGGCTCATCGAGACTGAGTGCCAGGCTGAATGAAATACAACATTTCAGCTGACAGACGCAGATACTCGATAAAATAACTTTCCTACTCGAGAATTGAACTTTTTTCTTCTACTCACAACAATGAAGAGCCCAGCGTACCACAACCGAAGCATCTTATTTAGAAGATTGACTATATAACGAGATTGTAGTCTGAGATATAATATTAAAGACTATTGTTACTACTTCTGTTTAGTCACTGTGCTGTCTGCATTGTGAAGTATTGGTCTAAATGAACGAAAATACACCTTTCCCTTTTCCACGCCCGTCGACATAAGTTATGTTATTAAAAACACGAAGGCTTCCTTGACACTGCTTGTCACGGCCAAATCCTACTATTGCTTGACGCACAAAGACGGAGACATTCGATGTCAAACCGCCAACATCACTAATTAACAGCACCTCGCAAGAAATCCCACCTGTACGTGAAACGTGACACTCAAGCTAAATTTCCACATTTACGATTTCTTCGTCTTCAGTTTCCAGGTCTGGAGCAGATTATATTGACGACCACGCGACCCCACTCCTTACTGTTGTCCGTCTTCCTGATCAGCTGCGTTTTTTTCATTATGTTGTTTGTTGAAAAGTTGTTCAGGCCATCTATGTTTGTTCTTTGATGGGCAAGAAGGAATAAACCACGCCACCTCACTCGCCAACCACCCACCATGCTGAGAAATATTTTAATACTTATAATATATATTGAGGTGTTGATATTATGAGCAGAATTTATGTCGACTCGCCTATCTGGATGCATCCCATTATTCTGGCAGTGTGAGCGAAGAGCAGAAAGGAAAGGAGGGGGTAATTTTACAATCCATTTATCAATAGCAGTTTTCAAATTCATAAATATATCACAGTTTCAGTAGAACGTATTTAATCAAAGCTAGATTTTTTTCGGTGCACGTAATACACGTAAGGTCCTTCTTTAACTGTAATGCAAATGATTTCGCCCATTTTCTGAGGCAAAGTTTTCATCGCTATAGATTTTGTCGTCTTTTTTAAATCCCCTTTTTAAAGCAGAACTGTCTCAGCTTCCTTTTAGCTCACTTGGCTGTTTTAAACCGTTAGCACCGGTATCCCCTCGGGAAAATCTAAATCCACTCCCCCTAACAGCTCAAGTACTTAACTTGTCACTTTCCCTTTTCAATAGGCTTAGACGAGATCGAGATTCATAATAAATGTCATAATGAGCGTGAAACACTTCTCTGATGTCATCCCGACCCTGCGGGAACTGAGTACTGGCAACGAATATTCTCGCAATATTCGTTCCGTTTTTAAACACGGTGAGGCAAAAATCAACTTTAAAAACAGTGTCACTGAAATCGGATTGAGCGAAAAAAACTGTCAACATCAGTCTGCATTCCGCTCAAAAAGACGGGGCATCTTATTTATTGTTTCAGATACAATACTAATATCATAACCGGTGCGAATCTCAGGAACAAATTTACGTCGCTATTCCTTTCAATAAATCAGTAAAACGTACGATGGGAACACCTTCCCTTTCACTTTGACCACGGCTATTTTTCAGTGTTACATAATAATCACAGTTCCTCGAGGTTCAATATCGTGAAAAGCCACAGTTTAATTAATTGAGTCACTTTCCGTTTATAAGATTAGAGTACACAAGCCAACCTTCGGCCTCGACACAATCTTGTGGACTGTTGGAGCAATGGACGGGTTAGAAAATTGAATCTCAAGCAAGATGTGGCTGATAGCTTGAAATGATCACTATGACAGCCACCAATAAGGGGGTAATTATATACGAAAAATTATTATAACTTTTCAATCTATTACCATCCGTTCTGTTTGCAATAATACTTCGCAGACAAGCAAGGTGCGAAATGTTCCTGGTGTGGTAGGGGGCAAGAGGCCAAACTGGGCTGAGTGGGGAATATAACAGTATTCTAACAGAAAGAAGGATTTCTAAAAATAATATACTCGATAAAACAGACTTGCCCACCAGGGGAATCGAGCTCATGTCATTTGCGAGCAACGAGGAAAATATCATATAAAACTCACATGTTAATAATCCCACTTTTTGTTGCATGAATTGTAGTATCTGACCAGTTTTTCATCCCGACCCAACCATGCGGACTATACTGTAGTTACTAAAACGATGTGGACAGATCAGTTCAGGAAAACTTCACATTAGATGTCCTTCACCGCTGCCGTAAAACCATCAAAACAGTTAAGCTGCTCTTCGTGAAGCTGATCGCTTGGAACTTGATTGGACCATTCTATTCACAGGCGATGACTCATCTGTGTTTATCATAGCAAAACAAAAACGACGTTCACATATCAAACAGAATGGAAAAAATAATAATAATAGCTCCAAAACAAGCGACTTCCGCTGCCATCTGTTTACTTTCACTCTTCCTCATTATAACCTTGATATTATGGGCACTACGGTTGTCGCACTGATCACTACAAAATTGTCCTAAACATTGTGTTGTCGATCGACAAATACACTACCTGCTTTGCTTCCATCGATTTTGTGGCAGTTTTTGCCCCAATGCGGGGACTTTAGGCAAATCTTATAATGAGCCATGTCCCAGAACCAGATGATAAGTCGGTGTTTGGTGACAGTAAAAGCTTTGTGGACACGAATGACAGACAGCAAAACTGGCTACATGGCTGAAATTACCAGTGGTCAAAGATGTTTTTGCGATCTGTTCTAGTAGTAGTTTTTAAAAGGTGATTATAAGAAAAATACAATTAAGAATCATTTAAAAATCAATGTATGGCCTAAATAGGGCCTATGAATTTTCGTCTTTTTCGAGTTCAGTGTCATGCTCGAAACAAATAAGTCATTTCGAAGGTGAGTCTCTGGATGGGTTTCAGGGTTCTATTTATGACCTAAGACCCACTCTAGATTTATGTAACAGTACAAGAGAGCTGGCTAGAAGACAGTGATTACGAGAAATATAACCCATCCACGCGCCATACATTTCTACTGTCCCAGAAAGAAGGAGCGCGAAGCCTACACAGATGGCTCACATCAAGCACTTTTCAGGCTCTCACGGAGGTGTTATTTCTTCTTTGAAATCAGTTGACCAAATATTAGGTCAACAAACAAGTACCAGTGTTAATTGTGTAGGGGATAAACACTTTGCCATTAGGGGGCTCTCGTGGTCTAGAGGTTATGGTGTTTGCCTCTCATTTTTAAAGAGTTCGCATCCGGACAGCGAAGAAATATGTTCTTCTCTATAAAAGTTTCCCCTTCCATCTCCTTTTCTGCTTTCTAATCATATTCTGTCGTCTGCTTTCGTCTTCACATTCTGCCCCCCTCCCCCATCCTTCCCCGTTGCCCTCTCCTCTGGCCTCTGGCCTCTTTATGCAGCCTTTCTACTGCTACTCCTTGGCTCCTTCTAACTGCTGTCTTTCAGCCACACCCCTGATCTTAGGGTAGGTAAGATCGAACACTTAGACTTCTCGAATGAGGGGGGGGGGGGAATCTCGGAGGTTCTGTGGGCAAGTTGCGCACGTAAAAGGTCCCTTGGTGGTCCTAAAATCGATCAGAGTAGGCTTCAGCCGCCGCCCCGGCAACATTCAAAATTTATTTCCATCAAAACTGAAAATGCTTATTAATGTGTCCCACCCCTTCATATGTCCTTATACAGTTGCGAGCCCCGTAAAAGACGTACCAAATAAAAAATTACTTTAAAAAAATTACTTTGCCATCGCAGATAGACAATCCGACTAAGATTTCCGTGTGGGAAGAATTGTTATCGAGTGTTTCGGTCTTTCTACTTGAACGTATTATCCCTCTAATCCGGGTTAACCCTGACAGGCTGGGTCGAAGCCCACATCGTAAATTATGATCTAAATTTTGTGTCGGTAGGGAAGAAAAACACCTACATAAAAGACTCAAACAAAAGAGGAATCTTCAAAACTTCTTTTGGGTGACCTGTACACTAATGTGATTTTGATTATCTTGTTGGGCATTGAATTCATAGAGTACAATACGTGAATGACCTTACCTAGGTAAAGAAACACACCGTTAAAATAAACACTTTGACAGGAATAATCATACGAAAGAAATTATAACGATTGGTTATAAAACTTTAATGCCTCAATCGACTCAATTCAGACAGTTTGGGGTTCACTGTGTATGCCAATACCATTTTGAGCAGATCGGGACCAAAGCGTTGAATCCTGACCATTACCCTGCAGATGCTGGAAAGTAGATCTTTATAGTATTCATTTATATAGATGTATTACAATATCATTAGTATAGGGGGCTTGCAGAAAGACAGAAAGAGGGAGTGTGTGAGAGAGAGAGAGAGAGAGACAGAGAGAGAGAGACAGAGAGAGAGACAGAGAGAGAGACAGAGAGACAGAGAGAGGGAGGAGGTAGAACGGGAGACACACACAAAGAGAAAGAGCGAGAGAGAAAAAGAGAGAGAAAGAGAGAGACAAACACACCGACACACAGATCGATAGACAGACAGGAGGCGGGTAGATTGATAGAAAGATAGATAATACAAATATACAAATAGAAACATAGAGGGGGTGGGTGGAAGGGTCTCAGACCTGGAAACTGGACACAGCGCACAGCAGACGACCACCGACCACTGACCACTGACCACTGACCACAGACAGATGATGATGTCGTCCAGTGCCGCCGACTGGGTGACTGGGGTGGAGTGACACGACACGGGCCTGGAATGTCCGCCTTTTGGCGGGATATAGGACAGGGACACGCGCCATTTGGGGACTTCTTCTTGTTCTTCATGTTCTCTTTCTTCTTGTTATTCTACTTTTTTTTCTTGCTATTTTTGTTATTCTTGTTACTGTTGTAGTTCTTCTTCCTGCTCTTGTTCTTGTTCTTGTTTCTGTTGTTGTTG
>NW_004797291.1:1184522-1186049 GCF_000002075.1 Aplysia californica | reverse complement strand
AGATAGATAGATAGATAGATAGATAGATAGATAGATAGATAGATAGATAGATAGACAGATAGATAGATGGGGTACAACATCCTGTTAGAAAAAAGAGAGATTCTAGATGAAATAACCCTCACTGAATTGGTCGCACGCGCTTTGAGTGTAAAACGAAGAGCCACATTATTATTTCAAAGATTCCTGTTTCGTTTCTCAATTTCCAAAAAGAAAAGAAATGAAACTTTACTGCTAAACCTGGCATTTATAACTCGCGAGTGTTTGTATCAGACACGTTCCTTAATTTCCTGAAGGGACGTCACCTCAGAGAATCAATTCTGTTTAAAGGTCTCCCTTTGGGAGGAAAAAAAGCTTTCTCCTGAATCTGAGTGCGGTCGAGGGCAGAAAAGCGCAGTATGCTGAGGGACACTGAACTGGTTGCTGCGTGGCTTACTTTGCAGGGGAGTATCCGCAGATCTGCTTGCTGTGGGGCTTACTTTACAAGGGCGTATCAGAAGATCGTTGGTGTGTGATTTACTTTACCGAGGCATATCATCTATAGTCCAGTTACGGTCTAAGCCTGGATGGTTTGTTCAATAACCTAGTCGTGATATGGTAAAGAGAAACGCATCGATACATGACAGGCTAATTAGTTCAGGGAAAGAGCTAAATATACAAAGTAAAACAGGGGGGGGGGGGAGAAGTAAGACCTACTCGTGGCCCCTTCAGCCACATGCCAGACATTAGAAGTACCCAACGTGCTCACATGTCGTTGTAACGTTAAGCCACAAGTCAGATTTGAGGTAATGAGTAGCTTAAATAAATTATAATAGACAATGTTTTCCTTACTTAAAACTCAACAGAATCCAACACGCCTACATACGAAGAAAAGAAAACGTATCCTGACAGATAATACAGGGACTTAAAACATCCGAAATCGTATACCTTTGGTGCCGAGTGCAACACTATACAGTTATTAAAGGCAGGAACTCCCTCCGACTTAAGCGTCCTTCTCCGACAGGTTCGACACCGTTGAAAATTACTTTCCCTTGGACCCAACCCCCGAATCCAAAATATCACAATTACGAACCCAGTAGCCTCTTAAGTCTCTTTGTAAGAGTTTTACGACACTTGCAACACAATAAGGTCATATAAGTGCCGAAGATTAGAGGTTTTACAAGAGAGTAACAAACACAAAAAAGAAGGAGGGGAGATAAAGACGATAGATGTTTTATAGGAAAGAAGGAGCAAACCACACCAGAGCACCCACCAACCACCCACCCAGCAGCCTAACCATTAGACTACCAACGTGACCAAGTAAGTCAGTTAGCGATAGGAAAGAGAGTAAATGGAACACCAAGAACGAACAAAATAATGCCACAAAAATAATGAAAGAATCACATCTCCTAGCTCAGAGTGTGGAATGAAAAAGGACATTTAGAGAAAGAGGGAAGGAGAGCAGATCATGCAACTATCATGCAATAGTAGCCATAAGCATAGACTTGTTCTCTTTCTCTCTCTCTCTCTCTCTCTCTCTCTCTCTCTCTG
>NW_004797291.1:1176914-1183801 GCF_000002075.1 Aplysia californica | reverse complement strand
GTCCGTTTTGATTGTTTACATTGGAATTAACTCCCAGTTGAAAAAAGCGTGAAATGTTTTGAAAGGTGTGAGACCTGTTTAATGTTCATTCCCGACGGGAGCAAGTGGGTGGAGAGCTTGCAAACTCTTCTTACGAATTAAGTTCAGAATGCGATGCAAAAGACTTCAATCATTTGAGATCCATCTGTATGGCATACTTAGGTAGACATAAGCCCTGTCATTCACCATCTCTCTTCTTATGGACCCTCCTCCTCCTCTCTCTCTAACTCTCTCTCTCTCTCTCTCTCTCTCTCTCTCTCTCTCTCTCTCTCTCTCTCTCTCTCGCATTGGGATTTTTTTCCGTAGTACGACAAAATAAAATCTAATGTAATCTTTAATTTCGTCGGTCTTTTTTTGTCTTTTTTAGTTTCTTTCTCCTTGAGCTGACTGAGGTGTTCCTTGCTGCTGAGAACAATATCATCACCGCATATATACAATATATATATATATATATATATATATATATATCATATATATATATATAGGAAAGACAGAAAATGTAATTTGCCTGTCTGCTGATCGACGCTAAGAGAAAAAATCAACATAATAAAAACTGTTGAACGATGGCAACCCATTCCGAGATGTTAATACAATTGTACATGATTCTAAACTGTTGTGAAAATTATTCCTGACAAGGATGTCCGAAAAACTGTTTTCACTCTAACAATGTTGATGGAAAGATGTACTGAAGCTCGGAAATATTTGTGTTAATGCTTAATTGATAATTTAAAGGCTTTTGATTAAGTAAGACATGGTTAACTGTTTAAAATGTTTGAAGCGCTAGGCATAGATGGATAGGATCAAAGAATTATTGGGAACGGAACTGTTCTGAAATCTAAACGCTGCTGTAGGAATTGGGGGAGAGTACAGCAAATATAAGCAGATCTAAAGAGTATAGCATTTATTTAACACATCCTAGCATCAAACTATAAGGACATCGTATCCTATTGAGGATACTATCTGTGGGTGTGGTAGAGTTTATATTTGCAAAATGTGTTTTCTTTTACTACGTTAAAACTATTGTACGGGCAACAAGCAGATATATCAATAGAAAACACATTTTACAGAAGACTAAATTCCGAGAAACCTTTTTTCCAGACCGCACAGCACAGCGACATCAAAACTATTCATAACTAAGTCATTACATGTGTTCAGCGACTCTGTATAATTAATTTTTGTTACACTTGTATGCAGATTCAGCCGAATGCCAGCACTCTCGAGACCAAAATTCCACTTCATCTGTGCCAAGCGAAGCATTCATTTGTCACTTCTGAAGCTCCTGCTCACCAGCGAGACCTCTCGTAGCAGCCCAAGGCCACCAAGTCCATAAAAAAAACTGAGAGTATGCAATCCCGCTGCGGTTCTTTACCAGCACGCCATTTACTAGCTGGTCGATGAAGTCTGGAAGATACTATTAGTCACAATTGTCCGCGCGCGCGCACTCACACACACACCCACACACCCCCACACACACACACACACACACACACACACACACACACACACACACACACACACACACACACACCCCCCCCACACACACACATACACACACAGACACACACACACAGACACACACACACGCACACACACATTTATATATGTTCCGCGCACTCATATAACGTTATGCAGTTGCCAACGCCGCAAAACACTTACCAAACAGACCCCTTTGCGCATGGACTGTGTTAGATTTTGGACATGATTATCTAAACAAGAACAAGTCTTCACAAAAAAGGAGAGGAGTAGGTTACTCTGGCATCCGCCAGGAACAAGTGCTCGACTTTCATGTTGTTTATTTCGTTTCAACTTATTGTTTACATTCTCATCGAAACAATGAGATCAGTAAGGAGGCGGGTAACTTAAACTCAGATCGTTACAGAAAATTCAGCAGACTTACTGCAATTTACTGGAAAAAGACAGACCCATTCGGTTAAATTAGCTGATCTATGTGGCAATCGAAGTCCTTGTCATTTGAGAGCTAGACTAAGAGCTTTAACGTTTTGATGCATGTGCCAGCGTTCTCAAAAACTCATTTAAAATCTCCAAAGTTTCTAATGCAAACACAAAGTTAATAGTGGGGAAAAAAAAACCTCTTCGTTGGCTTCTGTGGACATGACAAAAAAGAAGACAACACATAGAACATGTAGAAACTACGCGGGGTGAGTAGGACAGGTTTTGATATCGAAGATATCGAGTTTTGACAACTATAATAATTTTTTCAGATATTAGTGTTACCGGGCAGTGCATGGAAGAAACACTTTGGCTTTTATTTAGTGTTTGACAAAGTATTATAAAAAAAATAAATTATTGTCTATCTTAAATATTTCGATTTTTTCAACACCACTGGAAGACACGACATGTATAACTCTTACCAGGCGTTCACTGAGACCATTATAATTATGCATTCTGCGGGATGTCAACTGGTTATGGAGAGACAGCGAAGCTGGGTTTCGTTTTGTTTAAGTAAAGAGGGGCACATCAACATGAAATGACATCCTTCAACCACCAGAGCGATGTTATGAATATGACAGGCGGAATACCAATATTTTACGGCCCTGTATCTTGACAGGTTTTTTTGCTTTACGGGCTCTCTTCTCTCTCATCCTCCTACCCTCACCCCCTTACTTTTCAAAACGTCTCTATAATATTATATCAGGACGTTTATGTGCACTCGCCAGTCACAACAAGAATTTCCACATTCCCTCTTCCCCCCCCGACCCCCCCCCCCCCCCCCGCCCCATTTCCTTTCTCCGCCATCTTCCTCCCTTACCCACCCGGGGCAGAAGATCATGTTTCCCGTAAAGCTAAGAATTACTGCGGTACTACTGTAAAGGCCGACGTCCACTGATACTTTTGAGAGTCCCCCGGAGAGGATAATCGAAAATCTCTTGCGAGTCTGACATAAATGAGATTGGGTTTAGGTATCGTCAACAGGGATAGCATTAACCCGTTCAGTGTATGAGCGTCTGTTACTGGAGCCTTAGTTAAAGAGATATTTTATGTATGTCTTCCCTAGTAAAAAATCAAAATAACTACCTTCCACAGCAATGCAAAGGTTCTATCTAAGTCCCACGGAGAACACACAGAATACAGACTGTAAGGCACTCAAACGATATTTTGAAATATTTGCCCTTCAGTCGAATATACGGGAAACACCCACTTGCAGTGGAGAAAAAAAAGGACCTAAAGGAATTTGCAACCCCGCCCCTCCCACCTCCAACAAAAATCCCTACAAACAAAACAAAACAAAACAAAAACTTGAGAGGAAATGGAAACCTTGAATTTTCTTAAACCTTTTAAGCAGCCAACTCAAATCCATTCTTTTTAAATTCGACACATTCATGACAGGTCTCATGATATACGTGTCCATTTTTACTGGTTTCAGTCCATCAATAGTGAAGTGAAATGCGAATGAATACATGCATTAAATAAACAAAGTGACCGAAGACGCGACGAATTTAAAAGTACATCTAACTTATAACACTGCTATAAAACTTGATATGTGTTTGCAAACACACAGGTCCATAGTCTCCAGACACTGTTAACAATGTTAGAATTATTACCCATAAAGAGTTGTAATCTTCGATTAACCGATTTGTTAACAATCTTTTTTTTTTAGCCTCACGCCAAGCATAATGAACAATATGATTCAAGATTGGTCACGTTGTATGCGGTCTTCATTTTCCTAGAAATGACACCACATGAGTGTATTACTCTATACTGGGTCAAGATATGGAACTTATGCGCACAGAAAGGAAGACGCCAATTTGTCAGCACTTAAATCTTTTTCCTTTGAAGACAGGAGTGTTAATCAAACTTTGCCACGATGTTTGATGTTTTGTGCTGTGTTTTTTTGTCCTATTATAATGATGGGGATAAGATGAACAACTGTTAATGCTTGTACTTTTATCTAAAAGGGGCATCAAAGGGTACAGTTCGTATTTTCTTATTCGATCCTCTCATTCACATTTGACTCATCAATGAAAGTGAAACTAGATACGTACGTGATTGTTTGTAGTCCAATGTTTTATACTTTTTGGATTCTACGTCAAAGGGAAATCTTATTTTTATTCAACGTCAAAATAACTGCCATGACAGGTTTTTTACCTATACTTACAGTTACTGAGCAACAGTGTTACAGTCTAAGTCTGACAGATGAACACTGGGATCGTTCACATATTTCAACATCTGAGTAACCTCTGTGCTTGCTATTTAATGCCTGCTTAAAGGTTATCCTTAGCACAGAGCAAACCATATTATTATGTCCCCAGTCTCCAAATATCCCGCTATCATTAATAGCTTCAATTCCCCGCATCTTCCAAACAGAGATTTTCGTTTCACGGACACTTTGATACCCGTAATTTTCTTGGAGAAATGGGGCCAGAGTCTACGATGAACGAACGACTATAAGATCTTAACGCAACACGAGAGCAATATTATGGAAATCACACGGTGACCAGCGTCTGTAGGATAAAGGAAGGCTATACTCAGTTGCACGTGAAAATGTGAGTTTCAGCTTGTTGGGGGGTGGGGCGGGGTGGGGGGGGGAGTCATTTTATGTATTCTTAGGTCCTTATTTTATCCTTCCTTTTTTCATCGGTCCCTTTCCCCCTTCATTCCTTTTAAAATCATCTTTGGAGGTTTTTATTTTTTAAGATTATGAGTATGTTGATATGTTCAAATTGATCGGCGGCCATTTTTTATCCAGGTCTTGGCATTCTGGTGGAAGAGACCCCAGCCCCTTTCACCCACACTCCCCCCCCCCCTCTTTTTTTACTTACATCTTCTTTTCTCCCTTTCTTCATTGGTGCTTTATTCTTTAGACCTTTCCTTTCCTTCCTTCCTCCCTTCCTTCCTTCCTTTTTAAAAAAAATTCTTTAAAAAAAATATTTCTGTCTGTCTTTCCCCCCTTTCTCCTCTACTAGTCGTCTTTGTTCAGTCCATAATTATTTGATTTGTAAGCCAACATGTTTATTAATGAATATATGTATTTACAAATTGTCTCTTGTGATTCAGTATTTACTGTTGAATGCTATCGCACTGTTACATTCCCATGCTCTAAAGACCATGCAGCGTGACAGTACTGTGTTTGCAAAATATATTTTCAGCTGGAATGTACAAAAACTCTGTTCTGGGTGGAGTTATTTACTAGCTCGCCAGTTGCTAACCAACATCTATAATTTATATTACCTCTGACCAGTTTTCCGGCGCTCTGGAGTCTGCAAAATAGTTTGCAGGGAACACGCAACTGAAAAAAAAAGCGAGGTCGTGAAAAGCCCTAGTGGAATATACCTTACAAATTTTCAGGGACTAATTTGCTGGTTGAGTTGCTGGATATCTTTTTACGACCTATTTCCGTGCAACCTTTTGTCCAAAGGGATCGAATACGCATTAGTCGCTTGATTTTATGTGAGTTCTTTGGTAGCTGGTTTTGTGAAAACATAGTTTTTCCTTTTGGACTTTACCAATGTTTTAATCCTCGATCTCTGTCCACGTAACGAAGCCCGTACTTTTTGGTGGTTATGCCCTTTTGATAAAGGAAAGCACTATTCCCAGTGACACTGGGGATAGGCCCAGAAACTATTCCCAGTGACACTGGGGATAGGCCCAGAAACTATTCCCATAATAACACTGGGAATAGGCCCAGAAACCACTGGCAATAGGCCTAGGCCAGAATTGTTCCCAGTGTCACTGAGAACAGGCCAGGAAACCATTCCCAGTGACAATGAGAACAGACAAGCCTATTAGATCTATTGCTCCTACATTGATCTACATGGGCATGATGATGATGGGTTACTAAATACTAGACTATATCTAATGTAGATCTAGATCTAGATTATAGATCTAACTAAGTTAAAGTAGATTCTGGTGAGAGTGGAAGGATTTTTAAAAAAGAAAGGAATTATCATTCTATGCTTGCTTGTTATTCAATCGTAATTTAGATCTAGAAGTATGTAGATCTAGGTCTAATACGGATTTTGGAGACCACGGTACAGGAAAAATAGAAATCCTACCCGATATAAAAGTACTGAACTGAATAAAAGTACTGAACTAAAGTGAGAAGAGAGTCTACAGTACACGTTAGAATAGAATATAAGCCTAGAATATTGATCTTTTGGAAAGCTGCAAAATTCTCTTAAATCTCTTTGAAGGAGGAGAACTTTGCGGCCACTTCCATCTGCATCGCAATTTTGTTTCGAAGTTCGAAGTTCGAAGTGAAAATTCAAAGGCAAAGACTTCTGATTTTTTTAATGCAAAAAAGTTCCGTTGTCACTGGGAATAGCTTCTGTACCTATCCCCAGGTCACTGGGAATAGTCACTTCGATTGATAAAATACCTACAGCGCACACGAGTCCGAGGTCATGCTTGAGAAACATAATGGTTTCCACAAAATAAAAGTTATGGTGCGCATCCCTGGCCAATAGGAGACAATATAGAAGAATTGATTTGCTCCTGGCTACTGTAGTGTGAGAATGAGACTCCTAGCCATTGCATGATAAAGTCGTGAATTCGATTCCGGAGTAGGGAAAAGTCTTTTTAAAATATTGTCTCCGTCTTTCTGTGTGTGTGTGGTTGGTTGTTTGGCTTCATTTCAATCTGTTTCTGTTTCTCTGTCTCTTTAATCGTGGTTGTTACCAAAGCTTTCCAATGTTACAGCTCTTCTCTCTGTCTTTTCCTTCCTCTCATTTTCTCTCCACCCCTCTCCCCTCTCCCCCTCTCTCTCTGTCTCTATCTATCTATCTATCTACTATCTCATCTATCTATCTATCTATCTATCTATCTATCTATCTATCTATCTATCTATCTATCTATCTATCTATCTATCTATCTATCTATCTATCTATCTA
>NW_004797291.1:1162312-1170980 GCF_000002075.1 Aplysia californica | reverse complement strand
AAGAAGAAGAAGAAGAAGAAGAAGAAGAAGAAGAAGAAGAAGAAGAAGAAGAATGATATCGTCGTTAGTCTAGTTGTTAGGCTATCGGAATCGGAATCGTGAGGTTGCGGACTTGGGGTTTCGAACCTCAGGCCCGACGTTGTGTCTTTGGGAAAGGTACTTTACACGAATTGTCCTGACTTCACCCAGGTGAGAATGGGTACCCGGCCACGGACAACGAAAGATCTTCTCAGTATGTTAGTGTTTTAGCGCCTACACAAAAAAGGCAGCTTGCAGGAAGTTGAGATTGTTTCAGAATGCTATCAGGTCTGCTGGAGTAATGATGTTACATTTTAAAGCGCATAGAGCTTGCTGTTGAGCGGTAATTTGCGCTATACAAATGTTATCAATTTCGTATTACCAAAGAGTCTACATAACAAGAGGGCCCACTCCTCTCTTTGAGGCAATTAAAAAAGTGTCCTCAAGATTCGGTGGTGCCCTCTGCGCAAATGAGCACCCTTTTCGAACAGAGTTACCCTACTTGTGTTTTTAAAAAATCAAAGTGAAACTAACAAATTTTTGAACAAATAAGAATTCAAATTTCGGAAGACCGCTTTTTCAAAAAAGGTTACGCTGACAATAAACCTCCTCCGGAGGAGGGGGTGACTGTTTTCTTCGTTTAATTCGACTTTAGAATGAAAGGCGAGAGGTCGTTAAAATATATTTTTAAAAACCTGAAACTCCGTACTGAACGAACTCGAACTGCTGATGAACAGCAGTCGATCTGCGTACGCAAGGAGGTGCTATTCCTATTCTTCTTCTGGAGAAACGAAAGAGAGCTTCAAAACAGACTGCAGCGCCATCTGAGGCAAAGAGCGGACTTCCGGCGGACACTCTTTTGGCTTAGTGGACCATCTTGTTATGTACTATCTGTGGTATTACTAGCTAGGTATTCCGTTCAGTGAACGGACTCAAAAGAATTGATCGTCAAGTCATTGTGGGAGCAGTGAGCACTGCTTGTGAAAGGAAGCCTTTCTTGTTTACAATAGCGTCTTTGAAGACGGACTTTGCCAAGATTAAATCTAAAACGAAACTAATGAAAAACTGAAAATTAACTACAGTGACTTCAGATTCCATAAAAATTATAATTGTGCACCCTTTAAATGATTCTGAAACACCGTTAAGTTTTTTCGAATTCGAAATTAAAGTGGTTCGGAAGTTTTAAGCAACCAAAGTGACGAACTTTCACAATTAATATAATACATATAATATATAGATTAATTATAATATTTTTTCCGCTTTTCCCCTTGTACGTCTAATCATATAAATTTCACTGGAAAAACGTTGATCAAAGGCACTTAAATGTAAAATTGCAGTTCTTTTGGCGGCCATTCTCTCGCTACCAGAAAAAGCCCATCTCCTTAAATTACCAGGATACTAGAAAAAAAACCCATCCCATTCCATTAAAAATATCTCGACTTGATTCTAATGAAGATAAAAGAGTATATTTTTTCTTCCAAATCACGACACCTGAATAAGCTTTAAGATTATACTAATAACTCCATATGCCCAAAATATACGTCTGCATGATTCCACCGTGTCGTGATTCATATTTACAATCTATTGCCCTTGTTGCTCTGATGTTTAAATTTATCTTTCATCAACGCTGTATACATTTTGAACATAATGAATTATTGATAAATGTGCCATGTCCCAGTTTACACAAACTGTGTGACGCTTCAACAATTGTGTTTAAAGGGAGAAAAAAAAAAGATTTTAAAATTTGATATCAATCGGGTCATCTGCGTAACAGCATTAATGAACTGTGAATAATACGATAAACACGTGTCCGATGCCACAAAACGTCAACTTTCTCACTTCGAAATGAAATAACAAAAGAAACTAACCAACAACAACAAAAACAGATAAAACAAATATTTAAAAAAATATAAAACATCCGAATCAACTGGCCTTTTCCCACTGTGTTGTCATAATTCCTTTCTACAGCAAGTGCACTATTCTGTTTTCAAGACGCGCGCGCAATTTATTGAAATCTATGAGCTGAACGGTGTTTTTTTAATAGCTTTTTTCTTCTCTTTTTTGAGGGGAGGGGGGGGGCAGCGGAGGGTTTCATTTACAAATAAGACATGCTCTTTTAACTTTAAAAATGTTTCTTAAATCCTGTAAACTCGGTGCTGGGTCATTCATGATGAAAGATAAGATAAGAACAGACGAAGGCATAAACTGCGAGTGTCGAACTCTATGCCAATCTGAGGTAACACAAACTGTACTTTATTCTTCGAGCTGTAAATTACACCTTATTTAATTTTTAACGGCATCTTCATTCACTGATTAGGTATGTAAAAGTCAGTTGCACTGCAGGTTGAAGAACCGAAAGTCGACTAACCCTGGGTTTTAGCAGGGTAACGAAAAGAAGAAGAAAAAGACTGGTTAGGTACCTCGCTTTGCAAGATAAAGAGCACGAGTCGGATTTCCAAGTTGTCTATGTATCCTACACAGCCGGGATTGATTCTCACAGTCGAGGCAAGAGCAGCCGACTTACCTGGTAAACATTCTGATTTATGTAGATTCGTGTGTGAAACATTTACATGTACAACTATTCCCGTTTTTCTTAAGCTGTCTGGGCGGCACAGGTGTCCTTGACGTGAATATGCCCTTCGTTTTCCTCAGCCATAACGCGGTGGGAAGACAAGACCTCTGACAAGATAAAGCCATGTTCTCACATTCTGCGTTTCGCATGCTCATCTAGAGATGGTAAAATGATTGGGAGGAAGTATATTCTAGCTTTAAACAGACCTTTATTATGGAATCCCTAGACTTTCCCCTCGCTTCTATTCTGGGGAACTGTTGACAGCTCGTAGGGCCATCTGGCACGGAGCTTTAAGTGAGCACAAGCGCAAGTCTTTATTAATTTCTACCTGAGGATCCCCCCCCCCCACACCCCCGCACCCTCCCCTACCTCGACAAGGGCTTTTTTTCCCTTACGTTGCCACTTCTGGCGTCGGCAAAGTTTCCCGTTAATGTTTTCATGAGAATCCAATTCATGTCTTTTTTAGGTAACCGCGAAGAGACTGAATAATTTATATAAACTGGCTTACTGGGGTTACTTAACAAATACACGAGGTAGACAGCAGTGGGCTACATGTTTGTCTGTCTCTGGCAACATCAAAGAGGCCCTTCATAGTAGTAAAGACCGTATCTAACAATTGAAGATAATTAATTATTGAACTAAACCGTTTTTCCTTAGAAAACAACTCTGAGCGTTGAACAAAAATCTATCACAGCGCTAGTAAGATCTACACACCCGCTGCCAGGGATAATATTTTAATTCAATAGCTGCGTTGTTACTTTGATAAACTATCGAACGATGTAGTGTCTTCAGTATTTCTTCGCAGAATTTTGAGCAGACTGAGTCCTGTAAAGCACACAGCAACTCTCTAAATAACCGAAAACATATACTTTTGAACCTGTCATAACGACCACCTGTTTAAGACAATCACCTGTACGGACGACCATTTCCCACTTCCTCTCTTACGTATTTTTAAAGCATTATAGCGGTACTATATTATAATGTAATCACTTGTCTAAGACGGCCATTTCCTTCTCGACAATGATTGGCCGTATAAGACAGTTTAGACTGTACTTTTCTTTGGAAAAAGCTGACAATCTAAAGCGGTAGAGACGAAAATCTTTTTTTTAGGGACGTAAAATCCTGGAGGATAAAATCTGTTGAGGTTATTTGTTTTATGATAGGGAATATTTTACGCTACTATAGATACTATCTAAGAGACTTATGAGGTGGGCCACTTTGAACATCAAAAAAAGACTTAAATCTTACGCAGGAACACATAACAGTCGGTGTTTATTACAAAGAGCCTCTTGCCTTTCATAAACAATTTGTATCAAGCTTATGAATTGTTGTCTTTGTTTGTTAAGTATGCTTGTGTCCCTCATAAGTGGCCACTTTCGCTTGAAGTGATATGACGCATTCCAATACGGACGTGAACTACTGACAAAAACAAGTCGCATCCCACCAGGATCTAGCTAGCCCTCGAGATTGTGCACGGAGTAAGTGCGTGATCCTGTCAAAACAGAACAATAAGTAAATTACACCGGAGAGGACTCTAGAGAACAAACGAACCAAATTAGCAAGACGTGTCCGTTTAAAACGTAAAAGATAAGCGGTACTTGTTTACATGGAACCTCTCGAAAACAACCAAAACCTCCCAAAACAACCTCAAAATTTCTATGATATGATGCTATTTGCTATGCTATCTATCGCTCTGTGGATAAAATATTGATCTGTAATACAGTATTATCCTATTTGGATACTTGTTAATCCTGAATAAATGATTTAAACTAAAAAAAAAGCTGGAAATAATACTGTCATAAGTCATAACTCAGCATCTGACTCTAATAACGCAGAAAATAAACTTTTTGTCGCTCAATTGCATTGTTTATAAGAGATGCGACGGTCGCATATGTTAAGAAATAGGCTATAGACAAAATATACCAAATTGAAACACACGTTATAAAATACTTTGCTATAATATGGTCGCTTTTAGGACAAGCGGGCCAACACAGATTTCGGGGGTTTCCAGAAATCTTGTCCTTCACCAAAAAATGGGCATTGCCCTACCTATAGGAGAAGTTTGGTTTCATAGGTGTGTGTATCTGTTTGGTTATAGAGAAAACTCTCCTTGTATTTTAAAGAAACCGAACAAGGGGTAAAAACTTTACCTACGATTTTCTCAGAACAGCATTTTTGGGGATAGCCCTCTTGTGCTTAAAGTTAGCGATCATATACGACCTATAGAATACCGCATAAGGAACTCGTTGAAAAAGTATGCTCAAATGTTTCAGACATTTCAATTGTTAGTCTAGATTATAGTGATGCTGTCAAATCCTGTTCCATTGTAAACTCTTTCTCCTGTGCCTGGACTATCATGTCTCTTGCTCTTGTCCTTGACCGTCCAATTGTCAGTATGTTCCCTCCCATGTATGATTCCCAAGACAAGGTAAAAAGTATTCTCAATTGCACGTTTGGATGTAAAGGCAAATGTGAGGTAATCAGAATATCTCTCTCTCTCTCTCTCTCTCTCTCTCTCTCTCTCTCTCTCTCTCTCTCTCTCTCTCTCTCTCTCTCTCTCTTTTGCCCTTTTTAACTCCCAGGGGAGCACAGGCCATCAACAACATTACTCCAGCGAAGCCTGTCCTGAGCATCTTTTTCTATCTGTTTCCATGATCTCAATTTTAGTTGCTGGGCTGTTGAAGGTCCCCATTGAATATTTTGACAATTTCCAGTGGTAGAATATGAGTACAGTTGTGTGTGAAAATTGACTTTTGGATATAATGAAAATCAGAATTCCAACTATTTCAGTGTACTTGGCTTTTTTTGGGGGGGGGAATTGTTGTTCCTCTTTAATTCGTTTCCTTAAAATTCACAGAAAACTTCAGTTCTTTTACATAATGAGAATTTAAGAAAGTTTTTATCTTAAGATGTATAACTTGGTGTTTTATGAAGAGATATCTTTGGTGCCACGTATAATCTGTCCGCTGGTTCTTGGCTCTTTTTATATGAGAAAATGATGGTTTGAGAAATCTTAGTTCAACTTCATTCTTTATTTTATTTTAACTGATGAGCGACTGCTTAGGTTGTAATTAATAGCCTGTACTTCTTACAATTTCAATTACTGTTATAGTAGTATTCATGTACAAATTTTTCACATAATGTAATGATGTGGTATTTAATTTGTTATCTTGTGCATGTTGTGAACTATTCAAAGGAGAAGTGGCCATGAAGTGCCCCCTAAAAATATTATTGAGGGAAATGATTAAAACTTGGGTTATCATTTTTTAGGCCTATATAATATATTTCCTGGATATTTCCTGAACAATGTCCAGCGGGCAAGAAACATATATTATAAGCGTTTCTGTACCCTAAAGTGGTGTTTCAAGGGATTTTAGAGCAGACGGTAGAGACTTTTTGAAATAAAATAATTGCTACTTTTTTCTCAAAAGGCATGTTTTGCACAGCTTATGCTTCAGTTTTTATAGGAAACCTTCATTCTATTTCCACTGGCTTAATATTATCAAGTAGTTGCCATGTTTTTGCTATTTAAAATATGTTTTTACGGTTTCTAATAGGAATGAGAACTCTTTTGGCCTGTTCTGGCCTTTATTTGCCGTTTTCTAGTTCCACAAACTGTCTTGAGGAATTTTTGATTGCATGTGTAGCTTTTGATAAATGGCGTCAGAAAGTGAGTTTTTCCTTTCTTTCAGTTACGCAATAAGCCGATTTTTTAATTGCCGTAAAATGAAAACCTAAAGCATATACCAAAAATTCATCAAGACAATCTTTAAATTTGTACTTTTCCTATGAACATGCCAAATTAAAAGTGTTTGAAATAAAAACAAATAAGTTCAACCAAGTGAAATGTTGTCTCTTATAATGCTATTGTATTGTTTTTTGGTTTAAATAATTTATTAAGGATCAAGAAGTATCTAAATACGATAATACTGATTCACAGATCATTATCTTATCCACAGACCGATAGATAGTGTCCGTATCATATCATATATAAATCTTGAGGAGGTTTCGTATGGTTTCGAGGAGGGGGGGGGGTGGTTTCGGATGGTTTTGTGAGATTTCGGTTGTTTTGGGAGGTTCCAGTATAAACAAGTAACCAAAAAATAAGCCTCTACGATAAGCTTTGTACACAATTCAGTCTTCACATTTAGTTCTGATCGTCGAAATAGGTGCGTGAATGGGTATTGATTTATTGATAGCCGCTTTGCTATTTCCAAATTCCGTTTGATGATACGCACAAAGGCTTTTGACAGCTCTAGCATCAACTGTCACTCATTTAGACAGTGTGAATGAAGAGCGGCACATCGCGAAACGAGAATGTTTCACATTTCTAAAATAAATAGAGAGAAAGATAAGTTTCTTGTCTCAAGTTAAGATTTCTTTTTTATGCGAAATGAGTAAACAGCATATCACAGGGTGCACTTCACGTCAAAATGAAAGCCCGCAGCTTTAAAGGAAAAAAACACATTTTAAGTGAGTAAAAAGGGTATCATTAGTGAGGTCTTTCTATGGAAGGGGGTGTGGGGTTAGAAATTCAGTATGTTGCCTCTCATGACACGTGGTACACTTTTACATATGCCAGTTTGTTTTCCTTACTCCAATATTATCCTTCTCCGCTCACATATTTTCCATGAAAATATCAGAATGAAAAGAGCGAACTAGGAAGACCGCTTCCACGATACAGTATACCTGCACGAGACCAAAAAACTCAACTGAGATCAGCTTTAGTACCTAAGAATATGTGACAGAAGATCACAACAAAAGGCAAAGGTAAGGCGCGATTAACAAAATGATAAATGAGAGGGAATTGCCACGACAGGCTTATACATAACACCCGAAGAGACACAAGATGATAGAACGATAAACACAACATCAATCCTCTCATTCCTTTTACTGCAACTAAAATTTACGGGAACACAATTATTGTGTGATAAGCTATCCTCACGGTGTCTCGGGGGACAACAAATGGACCAGAAACACTGCCACCTGTTGTGACACAACAGTGCCTACATCCGATTAGTAAGCTACTCGGTTAATTTCACAATGCCTTTGACCAGAAGACCTCTGTGATCTGATTCACAAAGGTAAATCATATGCAAACAGAAAGAAAAAACACACATACACACAACGGTCCTTGTTCAGAAACGTCAGTTGACATCAAATACACGAACGTATCATGCCTGTTGCTACGTCAATCACAGACCTAATGAAACAGGTTTGTCTCTTATCTCTTTGCACAACACCGAGGTATTGTCCCATCCCTATTGCCAGGAAACAGATGAGGTAACGATAACGTGCGGGTGAGTAGTGTGCGACACAAATGGTGAGGGCGAAGCCACTCCAGCTGTCCACTAGGATTGGGTTATCAAAGGCGCAGCAGTTTCCCCAGGGAATCAATTGCGGAAGGACGCGTCGCAAATTGGATGAGCCTGTAACTGCTTTCCCCTCAACTGACAATAACTCGTCCCAGGCTGTGAGTTGGATGGACAGACGAGACTATTTTTCCATGTGGACGTACACAATGGTACATGCCCATATATTTTTAAAAAATATATATATGTGTGTATATATAAATAGTAATATAGATATAATATATACATAATGTGTATATATTATAAATACAAGAGTGGCGTCATGGTGAAATCAGGCGCTGGTCAAGATAATGAAATCGAAGAAACTAGCATTTTTCTGACCGTTGGACAATTTTTACCGATAGTTTTGCTCGGCTCAGCACCTGTCGTGTTGACTTAGAAACACACTCTTGCACGGAATTGATCACAAGTACCAAAAAAGAAAAAAAAATTAAAATTGCAGTTTCAAAGGACACATACGGCTTTGGAGGTCACCACACTTTGGTGGTTAATTTCTCGCTAATTTTACCCTTGGCATCAGGCGGCCCCCTCATATTTCAATCGGATATATCTCAACTTCTTTACAAGATGGAAAGGTATTTCTGCCATCAAAAGCTAGCCAGATGAAAACCATTCAAGATTATATAAATAATTTTATACACAAAAAATTGAAGAGCGCTTGATTCGACCGCATCGGGACATAATCCACACTCACGCGCGCGCGCGC
>NW_004797291.1:1158204-1160476 GCF_000002075.1 Aplysia californica | reverse complement strand
CTTGAGTTTTAAACCTGACAGTAGTGCTGGGCGGCTAGGTTCCCGATTATTGAAAGCTAGGAATCGTAGGAATCGACTCCGAACCCAATTACTTAACAATTCACAAACAAGTTGTAACCTGTATGTAGGAACTGAAGATATTTCGTATTCTTAAGATAGGCAATAGAACTCTGTTGTTCTGATGTCATTTGGAGGGCGCACCGCACTATACTGATGTCTGCCATTTTTGCAATAAATCTGGAGACCAAAAGAAGAAATTGTGAAAATGTCTGTTATTGTTTGCTGAGCTGAAATGTTCTTTCAGATTACAGCCACTTGTAAAGCATTACGAATCACTCTTGCACTCGTATTGTCTTAGAAGGATTTGCGTGTGCATTAAAAACATTTTGTCTTGTTGGAATTTTGCAGCCTGCTAATTACAGTCTTTTAAGACTACAGCATTTATTGTTTACTTAGGAATAAGCGATTGCTAATTAACATTGGGTTTTTTTTTCTAATTTATAAAGGTTTGTTCTGTGATTTTGCACTATTTCCAGGCTGACACCCGGGAGAACAGGAATTTTCCAGAAGACAAACTAAAGGTTAATGAACTGCGTTATGCCCGATGCGCCTGTGGAACTAGGAAAGTATTATTCACGCCTTGAAAGGTCTGAACAATATAATGATTGTGAGAATTCTAGTTACGCCTAGATCGACGTAATTTACATCATTTAGGAATCTAGCTGCTTCGATTGTGCCAGGCAGGGCCAACATTGTTTTACTGAGACACTGGATCCCAGCAAAGAGAGGGAGACACTTGATAAATTAACTTTCACATACGGGGATCGAACACATCTTCTGTGTGTTAAGGTGAAGAGTGTTGCAACGATATGACGGCATCTGATTAGTTTAACGTAATGAAGCTGTAGTCAACACTAAGTTAAGACAAGGATAGTGTTGTTAGTGAAATGGTTAACTGCACATTACACAGTTACATTTTATGCTTGCGTTTCACTTTCTCCAAGAAGGCAGTCCGATATCGATATGCATGAATGTGCCTGTGGACGCATGAGCGCGCGCGTGTGTGTGTTTGAGTGTGTGTGTGTTTGTGTGTGTGTGTGTGTGTGTGTGTGTGTGTGTGTGTGTGTGTATGTGTGTGTGTTTCTATCTATCTATCTATCTATATCCCAATCGAATGATCAACCAATTGATCGATATATCTTTATATCTCCCCTATAGCTATCTAGTTGCGCTCTCTTGAAGCATGGGAACGTCTTACGTTTGTCGTTCACTAACAGGAACAAATAAATGGTACCAACCGACAGCTGTTCCAGATAGCTGCCACAGTTTTATGACGTCAGAGCAGTTGTTTTCTCGAGTAGTTCTGACAGAAGTTAAATTACCATCCAGATAACTGAATAACGGAGGTAATCGATGCCTTTCCGAAAATGGCGTTTGTCCTGTTCGTCAAATAGACGACGCACGTAAAATTTGAGTACAGAAGAGAGAAGGAGATCCGCGGGAGTGGAGACAGAGGAGGGTGGGGGGGGTACTAACCGTGCTCTCATGTGAAGCCAGCTTTACACGGTCAAGTACCGATTACATAATAATGCAACAGTCTTTAGTCCTTTTTTTTCTTGGTCGCAGATTCCAGAGATAAAGATCTAGGTTTCTAGGAACAAAGTGTTTTCATTTGACCTGAGGTTCCCCTTTGTGCATTTTGAAAAGGTAAATTAAATGATCCTGTCTCTATCAAACGTGTGGCAACTCATTTAAAATACCAACAAAGGATATATTCTGTAAACTGTTCTAAGCCATTCGCCATAATAATATGATAGTTACAGATGCTACAGTGCTGAGACTGACAAGTACCTGAGGTGTTGCGGTTTGATGCTTCGCCTTCGCATTTAGAATACCTAACTTCGATTCCTGCTAAGAGAGAACTTGTATCGATTATCTCGGTGATTCTGCTGGGATGTTGAGGTCCCACTCAGACTGGTGATTGGCCCTGACAGGCATGGTCGAAGCCCATCTCTTAAATGATCTGTGTCGAGTGGGGGTGTCCTAAAAACGAGTCAGTAGACGTTTCCTTGTGTGGTTGGTTTCAACGTTACATTTGCAATCGTCATGCGTAACCAAATCACGAAAGTCAGCTGCCTCTTAACGCTTTCGTGAGGGGGGGGGGGGGGCTATGCCCAGTGGACCCTATTGAGGCTCTCAAGGGGGGATGCGGGAAGTGGGAGAGCAGGGAAATTTCGTTAGACCAAGCATGCAGTGGGCGCGTAGATCGTCC
>NW_004797291.1:1145704-1153204 GCF_000002075.1 Aplysia californica | reverse complement strand
ACGGTCTTGTAACTAAATTCCTGCATGTGGTTGAAAATGCATTTGATGTGATATGTAAATTTTTGTCAGATTTACTTTTCTTTTCCTATTGAATTAAATGAAAGTAATATAAAATGTATTCTTTATATAAACCAGCAAGTGTTTTACGGTCCTGTATAGCCAAGAAACTTTTTTCTCTGGGACAATAACGTATTACCTTATATTATCTTATCTCTTATACACACACAAGTTTCATATTGCTGGGTCAGTTAGTATAAGACTCGAGCTCGGAGTGAAGACAACAAAAGTCGAAATAAAGTAACATGAACACTTTCACAGTACAACCCACTATAATAGTAGGCACAAAATTGCATGCACGGGTAAAAAAAACCTCATACGATAATTAGTTTGTCTTTTGTTGTAAACTACCTTAGCTTCAAACGTATAACCTTGCCTTATATCAGGGCAGCGGTTACGTTTTCTTTAACAAGCCAAAACCAGATCCACGCTAGAAAAAAACAACAAAGAAACATTAATATAATTCTTTGGAAAATACTAAATGATTTCCGAAAAAGAAAAACACTAGAAAATAACTGATCCAGACACATTACTCTCTGACCTACGCGAGGTACGGTCGGAAATGACGAGAGCAGATATTTTCCTATTGACGTGGGGCAGTGCAGTAAAGCGATCTGTAATCTGTCTGAACGAAGGCATCTGATTGAACATCTGTCAGAAATCATTCGCACCAGCTTCCGTTGGGTTGTGGGGCAGATTATTCACTCAGTGCAGTAGGCGTACCAATAACGAAAGATTTTAATATTATGTTGTTTGATGTTCGCGAAACGAGTGCCTTGCGGAAAGCTTGTATATCAATCAAGGAGCGTTTTTCTTTCACTTTCATTCCTGTATCACCAGTCTCTCCCCCTCTCTTTCTCTCTCTCCCCCTCTCTTTCTCTCTCTCTCTCTCTCCTCTCTCTCTCTCTTTCTCTCTCTCTCTCTCTCTCTCTTCCTTTCTCTCTCTTTACGCTCTTCCTCTCCCTGTCTCTTTCCTCTCTCTCTCTCTCTCTCTCTCTCTCTCTCTCTCTCTCTCTCTCTCTCTCTGTGTGTGTGTCTGTCTGTCTCTGTCTCTCTTTCTCTCTCTCTCTCCCTCTCTGTCTCTCGCTCTCTTTCTCCCCCCTCTCTCTCTCTCTCTCTCTCTCTCTCTCTCTGTCTCTCTGTATCTCTGTCTCTTTGTCTGTCTCTCTGCCTCTCTGTCTGTCTGTCTGTCTGTCTGTCTGTCTGTCTGTCTGTCTGTCTGTCTCCCCCCCCCCTCTCTCTCTCTCTCTCTCTCTCTCTCTCTCTCTCTCTTTCTCTCTCCCTGTATGCTTGCACGCGTAGAAGAGGCCTTGGACACCACCAACAAAGTAAAGTTTTCAAGTTGAAATATAAGTTATTGTAATCAGGACCTCCAGTCTTGGGGCTGATGCCTCAACAAAATCAGACCCTACACTACAAATGCACACACGCATAACATGAAAATTTCATAAAGCGTCACGAATAGATTTTACTTCCAAAGAATCATAATTAACCTCTTATTCCTCAAAAGAAACAAAGGGGGTGGGGGTGGTTGCTTTAAAAAAAAAAAGAAATAATAGTAGGGAAATGCCGTTTCAGCTGAAAACCCCACAGAGTCTCTTTCGACCAATGTCATCTCGATCTCTTCCGCTGTGAATAATGCATAAGAGCAGAAAACTTTGGTACGCTTAAGGTGGTCTGGAACCATTAATGGCGGAAATGTCTCCCCGGAGACACAAATTCTCATCCAACCATATTCTCTTAAATTTAGGATTGCGTCTTGAGAGGGTGGCTGCCCCAGTTCCACCTGACATTTATATTAATTCTGCGTTCTTAAACTTTGAAAAACTGATTTTTTTCTCCCCCTGGCAATCCTGTGTTGACCTTCTTTCCAGGTGGTCATCGGGGAATTCGGCCGGTTTGTATCTCCAAAGTCGAAGGGTTTTTTTTCTCTTTTCAGTACGGATACAACAACCGGTTGATGGATTTTCTAAGTTGGGATTTTTGTTTCTCCCTACTCGTTCTCCCTTTTTTTACAGTTTCATTTAAAACTCCCCAAAACACCCCACCGCCATTTTGCGTTTTTTTAAATGTATGTGTTTTTAGCCCCGCAGGCTAAATTTCAACCATTTAGGAGGCATGCTCGACCCAGCATGTCAGGGCTAAATCGGGCATAGAGGGATACGACATCCCAGGAGAAATACCAAAATACTCGATAACAATTCTCCCAACTCGAGAATAGGGCTCGAGTCTCATGCGTGTAACGGCAAATCGCCTAACCCCTACACCACAGACGCACACGCTCCTCCATTCCCCCTCTCCTTTGCGCTCTTTCTCTGGGCAATTCCTTGCTGCGTAATGTCAATGCCATCGTCAGACATTTTCTTATTGAAAAAGTTCACCTCCTAATTTTGAGTTTGCTATTAAAGGTGTCACTCTGCCCCAACCAGTCAACCACAAGAAGCCAGTATTTTTTGTGTTTAACCCTATCCGTATGTCGTGTTTTACTATCGTATCCATACGACGTGGGGAACTCTGTGCCACCACTTTCCAAAGAGGAAATTTACGCTTTGCATAGCGGTCTGTCAAAATGATATTTTTGAGAAATACTGAAAGTTTCAAAGAGATCTTGGTACTAGAAGTATTCTAAAAGGTGAAGAATACAACCCCTTAGGTACAAAAGAACAAAAGGCCAAAACAATAACAATATACATGTATTACAATTAGGTCTACCCCAGCCGTTGGTAACTCTCCGCCATTTCTTTTTCTCACTCGGCTACGTCGTCTTATCACAAAGCACGGGCGGCAAAAAAGAGCTTTCTGATTTACATTCTTTACTCTCTTCTTTTTGTCCCCATAGTCTAGGTGATGATATTCTTTATTTCTTACAAAAAACTGTTCCTCGTTTCATTGGGTCTGCATTTGCGACAAATGAACGCATTCTCGTGTCGTGGTATTCCATTCATTGTACAAACAATTGATTTTAACATTTTGATTACCACCTTTCAAATGCCGAAGCACTGGTGTTTGCAAAGAGACCTACAATTCATCGTTTGAGTTCACCTTTCCCGATTACATCTACAAAACTATCTTAACTCATATGTCTTGCCATTCGCCATTGTTCTACTTTCATGAGCTTTTTTTTTTTGGTTTTTTTTTTGTTGTAAATCCTAATTTTTAGACCACTGCATCATTCTAATTTTGGGACTTTGGTTAGGAAATTCCTGTGGATTCAAAAGACATGAGTTCGTTTCCTGCCTGTTGAAGATATTCTGTCTAGGATGCCCACTTTGATTACTGTGACGCAGTATCCCACATATATTATAGGTTGGCCCTGAACGGTAGTTTTGAAACAGTCCACCTTTTAAATGATCTACCCTGTGTTGCTGGAAGCGCCAAAATAAAATTTAAAAAATAAACATTATAGTTTACATAATCATCCTCTCATTGCCAAACATAATTTTATAGGTTCCTAATTCATCTCTCATAATGTATACGATAGATCATTGAAATAAGTGCTGTCCTTAAGCTCAGTTAGTATCATGTTTGACTACGGAATAGATGATCCTGGTTCGAATCCCAGACTGGGTGTTCTTGAACTTGGGTCGTTTTCTGGAGTTGTAAAGGCTCTCGACCCATTTGGCTCAATCCTACCGGAGACGGACGTTAGATTCAGAGATCTCGCCTCTTAGATAACGTAATAATGTTGATAGGGGTATTAAACACATTAAACCCACACACGTAGATCCTTATTTACCCAATGACATATCGAAATAAAAGCGAAAAAATGCCATGCCAGAAGGGTCTATGCACACAAACAAAAATTCAGATTTGAAAAAAAATTAAGACACGCTAACATCTTTCCTGACCGCTTACCTCCCTAGCAAATATCACATCTTTAGTTCATCCGTTTGTTCAGAATCTAAGCAAACTCGAGACTCAATGGGAGCCTTTATAGGAAAGATTTACTTTCTGGGGCATGAACCCTTCCAACGCGAGTTGACTCTTTTGTTTTTCTTTTTAAAAAGGAGAAAAACATAGTTATTTGGAGATAGAAGATATCAATCCAAAAATCTGTTTGAGTGCATAAAAATTATTTTAATAACAAAACAAAACAAAACAGAAACAAAAAATACCATGTAAATATCGCTAAAACATTACCATTACTTTTATTTTTTCTGAGAGATTTTCTTTGTTTTTTAATAGATGAAAAGGGCGGACACTGTCTTGTAAATGAAACCGGATCAATCAAAGCCAGGCAAGTTCGGAAGGAAGGAGTAGATTTGTTATGCCCCATTACCACAATTTAGATAATGTAAGAGGCGAGCTTCCGATCCTACCTATAGGGGCCTTCCCGGTATTAGAGGTAATAATCCCAGCAAAAAGACAAAAATATTCGATAAACATGTCCTCCCCACCCGCACATCGAGATCGGGTCTCCTGCGAGCCACAGCTAAGCGTCTAAGTGCTACACCACAGCCGCCAGTAATTAAACTCTAAAAGGAACAACATTTTCGTCTCTTGAATTCATCACAATGATTTCATGAGAAGAAAATAATAAAACTATCGCAAACTTAAAACGTTTGTCCATTGACCCGTATGACAAAATCAAATCGTTGTAAAGCCGTCTACGAGTCATTTCGACCAAGGATGTTTAATTAATGATTTGGAAACAGGAAAAAGTAGTTGGAAAGGACAAAGGGGTATAGCTGTGAGAAAATGCTTCCACCTCATAAACCTAAACCTTAAGATAGTCAGCTATTTAGAAACTGCAAAGATAGCACACTTCCAGATAGCTCACTTTCTTAAATGATCTACCCTTAACAATCCATGAGCAACATTACAGAGGTCTTCACCAGATCGAAATCTTCAAAATGATGCTGTGCTCTTTCTCTTTGTAACCTGACGTCACGTTTTAAAAGCCGTATCAAACGAGCTATAATACAAATGCCGCCACAGCAACTTCTGAGTACGTTTTTACATATTTTTTTAAACAGGAATTATTTATAGTAAACAATCTTTGTCAAAGTAATAAATATCTTTTTTAAACGTTGCCCAACAACGAGTACACCTACATGGTATACTCATTTTTCTTTTATAAACCTTTTTTTTCTCTCCTTTTTTTTGTCCTATACTTGTTTTCTTTCCCTTCTCTTTTGCGCTCCTCCTTGCTGTTAAAAAGATTCTCGTAATCAGTTTTATTTTGCTACATTACTCACAAAAATAACCACGAAATACCATTCCATGAGGCTGAAAATATACATAAAAAGCAGTACTAATTTTAAGTGTGATGGGTTTTATTTTTCACTAAACAATTTCTATATAAAAAGCAAACAACAGGACATCATTTATTCAAATCCAGAAAATGATTAATGTTTGGCTTGTCTTCTTCAAACAAAACCAAACCCAGAGTAAGCATATAAAACGATTAAGTATATGAGGTCATGACAACGGTAAGATACAGAGAATGACATCTATTAATTCGGTCGTAGCTAGGCTAGAAAATGTTAACTGCAAAAATAATAGTTTTATTCTCCAATCCAGCTACTTTTCAATCGGCGACAACATTAAACGCCCAGGCCTATCCCCAAATAAAACACATCCTGTTTGTTGTGCCGTCTATAGATAAAGCTGCAATGGAAGATCGTGATTATAGGATTTTCGGAATTGCTCCAGAAGAAGCATTAAATGATCATCGATAGTTTCCAGATTCCATGTTTGCAGAAACACCTGCCGGGAATATAAGATCGATAAGGTGCCCCCCCCCCCCCACCCCAAACCTTCCCTACTGGCAGCTCACACAAACGGTAGGTGACCTTTTCGCCGTTCCACGCACATCGTGGTAGGTATCTCCACAAGTCGACGAGTCGTGATGCAAAAGTTACACTACGTGAGTGCAAAGAATGAAAATGTTTTAGGCAAAGAGTTGTGCCCTTTGGCACGGGCATTGAAGAAAGGACAGAACAGTCATGCTCCAAAGACGGTCATTGTTTGGTATGAATTCACGCATTTTCCTCATTGTTCTAGAGATGTCGTCCCTCCTTTTACCTCCACCTCCAGTAGGACTGGGTTTCTAAGTCGCTACCTCGGGTTTGCAAAGTTTTATCTGACTTTTTTGGTCGTTTTAAGTTACTAAGACCATGAAATAAACAAACGAAATGTTCTATCTGATCTATCAAAGTCGTAAGATCATTCCGAGTCGTTATCTAGACATTCAGCGGGTTGCATTCGAAAAAAAAACACAAATTGACATGTTGTGAAACTCAAAATCTCTGACGTCGAAATTCTCAAAATAGGTACTGAGCAGACAGAACTTTGTAATTCTGAGGTAGCAAAGTATACAGAGAGCCCCGAAACCACAAGCTAACCCTTGCATAAAAACGAAGCGTTCAAGGTTTACGCTTCCAGGGAAGCCGAAGATGTTTCGGAGTCGCGTCCAGGGTCTCCTGGGGTAATAACAGTACGCTGCCTCAGAATTACAGAGTTCTATCTGCTCAGTTCCTAATTTTGAGAAATTTGACGTCAACGATTTTGAGTATTACATCTTGTCAAGCTTTTTTGAATGCAGTTCTTTGAACATTTTGAAAACGACTCCGAATAATCTTACGACTTTGATAAGGACAGATGGAACATTTTTGGTTTCTAACTTCAAAGTCTTAGTAACTGAAAGCAGCCAAAAACGGCAGATAGAACTTTCTGAGTTAGCGAGGCGTAAAACGAATAGACCATGCCGTAGAGCGTGGATGTGCGCTATTTTAAATGCAATTTATTTTTACACGGCATGCCGTCGGCCGACACATTTCAGGTAGAACTAGAGTTACGGAACACCAGCAGTAAAAAAAAAATCCACCCCAAACTGCAAAGGGCAGGCTATTCTGCTATAAAGTTTTTTCCCACATTTAGAAAACGGTGCCAGCGTATAGTCATTGTCTGCCGAGGCAGTACATTAACCTGGTTTAAAGAAAAGAGCTTTCTTTTCACCTTGCCACTTGAAATACTAAAAGCATAACTTGACAACTACTGTATTTGTGAATCCTCATTCTTGCCCAATAATACCGAACAACCTCAGAAATTTATTAGTCTCTTAGGGGAGGCGCGAGAGGCAAACACATCAAAGAATCTGGGCGGAGTTTTGTTCTTTCCTGTTTGGTTTTTTTGTTTTTGTTTTAAATGTTTATTATCTTCGTTTGTTTATTTGTTTGTCCGTTTCCACATCGGACACGGTCTTTTAGAGCGGGCGGAAGGGTAAGACAGACGGACAGAACTATTAGAGAGAGAGAGAGAAAAGAAGACAAACTAACAAACGACGCCCTTTAAACACCTGTTGGAGTGCTTGGAGAATCTAGAATGAGAAAAGTAGTCGAGTTAGAAATGTAGGGCAGTAGGGGAAGAGAGAAAGAGAGAGTGAGAATGACAAACAGACAGCTAGACAGGCAACCAGACAGACAAGCCCACACACACACA
>NW_004797291.1:1143229-1145146 GCF_000002075.1 Aplysia californica | reverse complement strand
ACACACACACACACACACACACACACACACACACATACCTGTTTGTGATTCATGCCTCTTACGACACAGTGGATTTATTTAGGACGGGGACCCTTCAACTCAAATGTCGTCCATCTCAGCTTAAACCGAATCAGAACGAAGTAGATGAGCTATGAAAACTCTCCAAACATTCCACAGTGAAGAACTGGGATTTGAACTCAGGTCATGAACATCGTAGTTCAGTATCACGCTAACTGAGCTGGTGTTCCCAGAAACAGGCGATTAGAAAAGAGAGAATTCAAACTATTTGAAGCAAGAATCGTAACAATAGTGTGGATCTGATGTAAATGGCTCACTCTGGAAAAATTATTTTTCCCCGAGGAAACAAAGAGAACCTGTAGGAATATGTCTCTTTAGTTCAGTTTCAAGTATAACTCTGTATTCTATTTGATCCTTCCTTTTAGGCTCTTTCATATCTCTGATTGAGGTTTAATTTTTCATAGAGCTCCAAAGACTTCATAAATATCCGATTTATGCCGCTGCAGCTAGAAAGCTTTCCTACATTCGATTTCTAGTCGAAGAGTACAAATAATGGGTTTTCTTTATTTTTTCTTTTTTTTTCTGACAAAAAGCACAATTCAAAAGCATGTCTATATCTTCACCAACTGCTTGTATCAAAACCACCACACTATTGAGTCGAATTTATTAAAAATCTTATTACTATTAATAATTCCTACATGGCCAAGTAAACTGAGTGCTGACTGCTGGAAGCATCTAAATGCCCCTTGTTTTCATTTCAAAAGCACAAAGGTATTCAATCTATGTACAAGAAAGATTCAGCAAATGTGCTGACAATCATAAATATTACTATATTATGCTAGTTTACAGAACACGCTTAAAAAATAACCTCTAAATGTCTGAACTCATGAAATTTTACAAATGTCACATACATTATGTTTCAGCTGACAGACATTGCCTTGGTAATCGCTTTATTGTCTCCAATTTATAAAGCTAGGAGTTTTAGAAATAATGAGTTTTTCGATAAGTGAAGGATAAGCTGACAAATCAAATCCAGTCCAATTACATTCTTATGAAAAAATAACACAATGCGGTAACATCAAATTTGAAACGTCCTTGATGCGTAAATCGATTTGCTTCTCAGTATTTCAAGACGAGTGGTACCTTGTCACGAAACTTCAACATAGAGCATCGTGTGCAGACCCGATTTCTCAACACGTCATTTTTTACCTCACCAATGAATTTGCTTTTCAATTCACATTTATAAGAAGAGAAACTGAAGGGAGCTTGGGGAAGAAGAAGGAAGTGGACTGGAGGAGAAGAGAAAGAGAGAGAGAGAGAGAGAGAGAGAGAGAGAGAGAGAGAGAGAGAGAGCAAGAGAGTGATAGAGTCTTGACCCCTCCAGAGATAAGATTCTGTTTAAATTTGAGGCGGCAGAAAAAGAATAACAATGTGTGTTTCTCCATCCCTCTACGTCAGCCTGATCCAGGTCCAAAGTTCAGCATTCTTCTCCACCCTTCTTGACCTCCCCCTCCCCTCACCAAACCCCCTTCCCCCATTCTTTTCTCTTCTGGAAACAAAGGATGTTTGTGGCCCAGTGTACACCCGCTGTTGAGAATCTGAAAATGGAACGAAGACTAGAGAAATCCATACGTCCTCAGAAGAACACCGTCATTATGGTAAAATAAATACTTTTTTTGGCCTTTGTTGTCATGGAGACATGAGTCCTTCTTAGTTTAGCGAGATTGTCTCTAAAACCATAGATGAATAATTTTAAAGCTTGTTAGACATTGTCTTTGAAAGTTCTGATGGAGGCAGAATTGTTGGCAGAGATATTCAAGTATTATGTTAAGTATTCTTTCTTTTCGTGTTTGAAGTTTGAAGCCCCCAAGCCTGAATTTTATTAACCCCCCCCCACCC
>NW_004797291.1:1128396-1142150 GCF_000002075.1 Aplysia californica | reverse complement strand
ACACACACACACACACACACACACACACATACACACACACACACTTACACACATACCACCCAGCCGAGTGAGTTTGTAATATTTATCAAATTGTTCAACAGTGTCTGAATCGACTGTAACCTTGAAGTATTATTTAAAGATTGAATAGGCTATTTCGTTACTAAAACAATGTCGACCATGATGCTGAGTTTTTCCCTAAGAACGCGTGTTTCACAAATCTAATCTTGACCTTTTATTGCTAAGCTTAACATTAACCTCTCTAACATAATATACACAAACCAGAAGTGTCAACCAAATCCAAACTTGGATGCCTTAAGCTCAGCCCAGCATTAACATTACACAAAATGATTGTTAAACGATTCTAACTTATTAATGACTCAGTCGATATCATTTTCACTAGGAGGCGGGCTGCTTCGACCCTACCTGTCAGAGATAGGTATACTGAATGGGACACATCATCCCAATAGGTAGACTGAGACGTTCGAGAAAACAGCTTGTGAATCGAACTCGCATATTCAACGAGCAAAGGCAAAATGCCTGACCACTACACACTAGAAGTCGCCTAACCATTACCTCAAACTGCGCCCCAAACATATTCGCAATAACATACATTTACATTCCGAGGCAGGCCTGGTATTAGTTGCCTTTCGTTTATTGTGGGCCATATTTCGGTCTTCCTAAGCTAGATCTATTGTCTACTGCAGCAAAAACTGGAAGGCCAGTAGCTTTGTCAGCATTTTAGTACCGTTGCTCTAACATGACTGCTTAAGGTTCACTTTGATGATCACCATAATTCCCGTAAAAAGACAAGTTTTCAACTAATGCTTTGTTATTGTAATAAGCTATGAGTGTCAAACCATGCCAATTATGAGAAATATCGTAAAGAAAGCAAAGACAGCACAGAGAGAAATGGAAAGGAAAATGCTTGGTATAATAATACAAGATCAAATAAAGTACACAAAAATAATATGGAAATCATGGCAAATGTATACAAATGAGTGGCAAATCCCCAGATTTATACTCCGACAAAAATGGAAATAGGCTTGTCTCATAGCTTGAAAGGTAGATAGCAGATGGACAAAAAGATGTATTGAATGGAGACCAATGGCAATAAAATGATCGAGAGGCAGACCAGAAAGAAAGTGGCAAGGTGACACCATAGAGGGAACGGGAACAACCAAGATAATACGGAGAACAGCAGATAGAACAGAACGGAGGTCATTGTTCGGGGGGGGGGGGGGGAGGGGGGAGGGGGGCGGCTATATCCTACAGTTGGCTAGCAAAAGCTAAACCGAAAGACCAAACAGTGTTTAGCAGGGTGTTTAACCTCAAGATAGGCAAGACAGTCTATTAAAAGCTGTACGAAATCACAAGCATTCCTGAAGGTGTGCATCCCAGTTCTGACTATTGACGTCGCTTAATACTGTTGTCATGTGGCTAGGTTGGAAGACTGCTTGGTTTCGTGACTAGATGACTTCAGCCCTTGGTTTTGTGTGGTCTTTCATTGCCTGAACCAGAATTACCTTGTTATTCTGTGTATTGACATCGCATTATCTGCTAATTATTAAAGACTATTTTATATAACAATCTGATTTCACAACTGGATGCCTTTCACGTAGAATAGGGGAGGTCTCATATCGTTCATCGGTTATACAACATCTTAATTATGAACTACAGAGTTCTTTGTTCAGAGTATGTCAGATAGAGGTTTGATTAATTACCAGATGGATTTGTTTATCAGGGCAAAAGTGGATCTCACGTAACGACAAACAGTGTAACGTTATACATCAATTTTGGGTTATGCGTGTTCTTCAATAATTGCTCCCCTTTGTCCCCTACACGCTTTAGCATTTCGGTTCCTCTTCTACACCCCTGGGGCGCCATTAACTTAGTTGGCATCATGTTGGGCTGTAGAGCGGATGACCCAAGGTGGAATTCCAAGCGATCTCAACATGTGTGACCAATTAGCTGAAACTATTGGCTGGCTATGGACACGTCTTGGGGATACCCTCTATTCTGGGGCTATGTCTTTGTGGTGGGTGATTGGCGGGCGCTCTAGTGTGGCTTGCTACCTCTTTCCTGTCAAACATTTGTAGTCTTTATTTCTCCTCCTTCTTTTCTTGTATGTTAATCTCTATTAGCACTTCTAATCCTCGGCATTTATTTGATCTAAAATTGTTGCAAGTGTCGTAAAATTCCTTATAAAACTAAAAACTTTGATATCGTCATTGTAATCGATTTCAGTTGTCTTACCTTTTTCATCCTTTTGCGGATCCGAAAACACAACATTTTAATCGTCATGCACAGAACGAAATGTCTTCTATTTAAAGGAGAAGCGGATACAGTTATAAATCAAAGTCGTTATTCTTAGGCCGGTGCTACTCGCCCGATGTCGGGTGACTAGCGCCAGGTTACTCGCTCGATGTCGGGTGGCTAGCGTCAGGCTAGCGTCAGGCTACTCGCCCGATGTCGTATGACTAGCATCAGGCTACTCGCCTGATCTAGGGTGGTTTGCGTCAGGCTAGTCGACCGAATTCGGTCGAGTAGCTCGACGCTACTGGCCCGTGGGGATTTCTGCGAACTCTTGTGGCTAGCATTTTCTGCCCACCCGGAGCCTGTCATCTAGATCTAGTCTTAGTCTTATACGGGGCGCCCACTTCGGATGGATCGCCTTCCGAGCGACATGAAGCTATTGAGAGCACCTAGCGCACTTCTGTGATTGGCCCAAAATAGATCATAGATGATGTTTTTCCGACATCTATTTTTTGTCGTCTTCCGAGGTTTCCCTCGCGAGTTGACTACATTGTTGTAGATCCCCTAGATCTATCACCCTTTGTTAATTATTTGATTATTATCATTCATCGGAATGCCGGTGACAACGTTACTAACAAGAGAAATGCAGCGCCGTTATGTTATTAAAGATTGTCTAGCTACTACCAAGATGTTTCAATTGCCCTCTGTCACGTCTGAACGAGACTTGGGCGCTAGATTTACCTCGTCTTCTTAGCGCGTGAAGGCCCTTGATACGAGTGTAAACAAACGTTCCAGCGCTGAGTTGAAAGCGATAAATTTTGTCTTCGGGCAGAGAGAGAAAGAAAGAGAGGAGGAGGGGGGGGGAGAGAGAGAGAGAGAGAGAGAGAGAGAGAGAGAGAGAGAGAATGAGAACGAGAAAGAGAGATGGAGAGAGAGAGAGAGAGAGAGAGAGAGAGAGAGAGAGAGAGAGAGAGAGAGAGATTTCTGCAATCTGCGATTACAAATTATTCACGTGAAAAGTGGTAAATTTTAAAAATTGTTTCACTCAGGTCTCTAAAACTTTGGAAAGTCTTTCCCACATATAATTCAGCTGCCATGTTGACCGATCCGACTCTTGACTTTGAGGACAAGGAGTGACCGAGTGAGTGACTGAATCTTACGCGACTGATCACGCGAATTTTAAAGGAGCATGCGCAGAAATCCCCACAGGCCACAACACGGAACATGCGCAGAAAACCCAAAGGGCTAGAAGCCGCAGGCCAGGCGGGGTTAATCGACCGAATTCGTTCGACCGGAACATGCGCAGAAATCTTAGATCGGGCGAGTAGCCTGGCGCTAGTCACCCGACATCGGACGAGTAGCCACTCCATTATTTTTAAGGCAAACGTCAGGGTACATATCACTAGCAAATACGGTAATAAAAGATATACTGGTAAAAATAAAAACAAAAATCAAGATTTACGAAGCATGTAAAGTGCTTGTAAAGTTTGAGAAACTCAATAAACTGATCACTTGGATGTGAGAATCGAGCTCGTGTTTTCGACATTCGTAGCGACGAGTCTGTCCTTGATACAACAGACGTTGGTACATCATAGTCACACCCCCTCACTCTATTTCTTATTAAAAGAGCTCGTTTGTCACGAGAAAGAATAATTACATTTCTGGAATCGAACTCAGATCCTATTCGTATAATGTAGGCCGGTTCAAGTGAGCTATTCTGCTGAGCTGCTGCTGCTTCTGTTGCTGCTGTTGCTGTTGCTGCTGTTGCTGTTGCTGCTGCTTCTGTTGTTGCTGTTGTTGTTGGATTTTTGTTTGTTGCTTTTGTTGTTCTCGTTGTTGTAATGGCTGGAGCTGGAAGTTTATTCTTCTTATTCTGGACATTGTTTTGTTGTCATCGTTGTTTGTTGTTATTATTGTTGTTGTTGGTATTGTTATTTTTGTTGTTGTTGCTGTTGTTGTTGTTAATGTTGTTGTTGTTATTGCTGCTGCTGATGTTACTGTTAGTATTGCTGTTGATTTTTTTCCTGCTGTTGTTGTTATCACAGTTCTCTGCGACTTAAATCGATGTCCTTTCTGCTTGTCCTGGTAACTTTCATTTCTTTCTACGGTTTGTATTTTCAAAGTCAGAATTGATAAACCTAGTCTTTTAAAAAATGTGTCAGTAATGGATTCATAACCAGAAAGCGGAAATGAACAATGTGTGGAAATATCCCTCATTTCCCACCCCGTAATCCCAGATCACCGACGTGATCTTTCTTCAAAAAACATTGCACGACCATTGTAGCAATAGTAAAAAAGCGACGGATGTGATAAGGATTATGGGGACAAAAACTTAAGTCTACCTTTTAAAGGACTAATAGGTTTTGCCCAGTCTGTATATGGCTGTATTGAATACTAGTATTATATCACACGTTCAATTAGAGAAAACGAATAGAACAAAGCAGTGGGTGCAAGGGCAGACAACTTTCAAACTCGTGCGCCGAGAGAACTGCGGGGTAGGAAAACACTTCAAGTTGTGGGAGTAAAAGCAAAGCTGTGTATGAGGTTTGTGGAAGATGTAAGTAATGTTGGACGGAAAATCTGAGAACACGAGGACATTTTTTTGTCCATGTAGGAGTGTGTGTGAGTGAGTGGGTGCGGTTGAGCGTGCGTTTGTTTGTGAGTGGGGGAGGGGAGTTTATGAGCGCGCACGTGTGTGTGTGTCTGGGTGTGTGTGTGTGTGTGTGTGTGTGTGTGTGTGTGTGTGTGTGTGTGTGTGTGTGTGTGTGTGTGTTATGTCAGTGTGCGTGACTAGGTCGGATTATTGTATGTGCTCAATTTTTGCGTGCATAATTAAACATGTATATCATTTACAGAGAGGATGGGCACAGCTCAATTCCTGGGGAGGGAAGCAGGCGGAAAGAAACGGAGAGAGTGAATATTTCAGAGATTTCATTGCAATGTATTGCAGGGAAAGGAAAAAGGAAAAGAATTGTTGTCATCACAATTGCTGCAATCCTGATCTGTAGAATAACTATATACTTTTCGCTTTCTAAAAAAACCCAAACAACAACAACCCAAAGCTTTCGCAGAACCTATCGTCCCCTCATCCTCCCTCACTCCCCCCCCCCTCTCTCTCTCTCTCTCTCTCTCTCTCACTCTCTCTCTCTCTCTCTCTCTCTCTCTTTCTTTCTTTCTCTCGCTCTCCCTCTCTCTCTCCCTCTCTCTCTTTCTCTCCCCCCTCCCTCTCTCTCTCTCTCTCTTTCTCCCTCCACCCTCTCTCTCTCTCTCTCTCTCTCTCTCTCTCTCTCTCTCTCTCTCTCTCTCTCTCTCTCTCTCTCTCTCTCTCTCTCCAGGTTTCTTCCCAGTTAGATGCAAAGTCTATTCGAAAACAACAAAACAAAGAACGTCAGGATAGAGAGAAATTGTAGTCTCGCCACGATCGTAAGAAAAATAGATTAGTAAATGTTCCTTCTAGTAACACTAACAGTTTCTGACAATTAATTCCTTGAACAATCAACGATATTTTTTTAAAACAAAAATTATTATTACTGAGAGGTGGGTTAAGGAAATAAAATGAAACCGGGGGAAATGGATTATAAAATTAGTATAACGTGGAGGTGTCGACAGTTTTTATTATTTACATGTCTGTCAGGCGCTGCAACAGTTTTGTCTTGCTTATTCGCTGTTTCTGTATTGTAATAATGTAGATCGAATGCCTCAAGGGAATGCACAAAAGGTGGGGAAAGGTTGAAATAGTTCGAAAGAGGGAGGAAAACTGATTTTTAAAAAGAAGAAGAAAGGAAAAATAAAGGAGGAGGAGTTTTGATTAGACAATGTTTATTCGATTTTCGTTTGGCAAAGCTGAAATTGCAGTCGTCGTTAACAGTGGGTGTGGGCGTACTCTAAGGATTTTCTTTGCATCCAATTTTGAAATGCCCATTTGAAAGAAAACATCTTCTGAATGATGTTGCTGACGCAACTGTATCGACATAAGGCATCAAGATAAATTTGCATTAATGCATTTTTATACCTGACAACGCCTTTTGCAATCGCCAGTTTTCATGCTGATTTTTTAAAAGTATGAATTATTTACATAATGACTTTCCATTAAAATTACTTTAACAAGTCTGGTTTTAAAAAAGAGAGAGAGAGAGAGAGAAAGAGAGAGAGAGAGAGAGAGAGAGAGAGAGAGAGAGAGAGAGAGAGAGAGAGAGAGAGAGAGAGAGAGAGAGAGAGAGAGAGAGAGAGAGATTGTCTTTTCTTTGTCTGCATATAATCTGACCAATTTCTATTTTTGTTTTAAAATTTTGCTTGGAACATTTGACCTTTAAGACTGCATAACAATCTAAAATAACAGTATATGTGCAAATGAGAAGACAGATTCTCTTGGAATTAAAATATAATACGTTGGTGAAAACATTCTTTGGAGATTCTGCTGGTTCGAAAACAGATCTAAGCAACGCCTTATCATGAAAGTCATATAATGTGTCTATGACACGTCTTCAAAATGCTTTCTTATAAACCATCCGATTGTCAGTACGGTTTGCGTACACTGACATTTTCCAACGTTTAGGTTTACTTCTCAGTAACTACAGACGTTGTCTTCATGCAGCTTCTTTGATCGACACAAGGTTGGCAAAATAGATAACCGTCCCAGTATGCTCTAGCAGATGGATTCCGGGGGGTACCGGTTCCTTGTGAATTATATTTCGTTGTAAAATAGTTTAGAAAGCAGGTTAATATTGTTTGTCTCCTGTATACCTTTACTTGTGTGTATTCAAACCCGTCTTAGGTTCCTTGGGAAAAAATAACACAAAAGACGTTATTTGTAACGATTTTATTTTGGTTATTTGATTTGATTTAGCTCAAGGAAGTACATCAACCGATTAGGGCCAAGGAAATATATACAGGTAGAAACAACAGAAGGAGAAATAAAATTGAGGCGGTGAAGCGCGATGCCATCTGGGATACCATCGAAAATCGCCGGTTATCAAAACAGTGCAGAGAAAAAATATGTTTTGTGGCGGTTGACCGTTTGATAGTTATTCCAAAACAGCAAAAGAGGCACTTCACTTTAAAGTCTCGCTGTTTTCAGCAAGCAAGAAATTACTATTTAAAATGGACCTGTGACCGACTTCAGCGAACCAAGGCGGAAACCAGATAGGGAATGGACATGTTGTGAAAGAGGAGAAATACATATGATACAACGCTGATCGAGACGTTTACAGCTATACCATTAGACTCGTGGAAATACAAGATGACGGAGTGATGTAACAAAAGGTTAGGGGAGAAGCAGAATCTTCCAAAATCAATGAAAAGGACGAAGCGTCTAATAATGCTATAGGCCAATAATCCAGACAGATATTATGTTTCAGTCCAAGACTGCAATGTACCTCGGGTGTTTATATGTGTGAACGAGTGTGTACGTGTTTGTTTGTTTGTTTGTGCGTGCGTGCGTGTGTGTTGTGTGTGTGTGCGTGTGTGTGTGTGTGTGTGTGTGTGTGTGTGTGTGTGTGTGTGTGTGTGTATGTGTGTATGTGTGTGTGCGCGCGCGTGTGCCTGCATGCTTTTATGGTGCAAGATGAAAAATTAAGTAAAAAGACACACTAGGGAAATCATAGAACAACAAGACAGACAAAGGTAAGAAATACAAACTATCACACAGAACACTTATTCCCCCACTTTTGCTTTGACATGATTATTTCTCCAGCGTTTATTCAATCAAAGATTGCTCAGACCCAAGAGTACTTGATGCGCTTTTCATCAGAGCTGAGTTCAGTACCCAGCAAAAAAATAATGTTCGAGCAGACCTTTGTAGAGAGCACACCAAAGAGGAGAATACTTCACTCCTAAGATGGGTCTGGTTCTAATTGTTAGTTCTCCCAACCCCCACCCCTATTTACACGTGATTTAGATTATCTAGGATGAGATGTACTTCTGCGACAGGGTCAATGAGTGGGGCAGCAGTGGCGATGAGTGGATGAAAGCGTGGGTGGGGCTCAGAAATAAGGGTAGGTTGAGTTAAAAGGTACGATTTCCTCAGTTCAGAGTAAAACTTAGATGTGCGTGAGTTTGTATATGTGTGTATGTATGCGTGTAGTCGCAGAAACCGAGACATATCTAACGAGGACTCAATAAGCGGGTTGTTTTCTGGGTCTGTGGTGGAAAGCGTGTCATAAACTCCCCCCCCCCCCCAACCCCATTGTTAGAGCTTGAAGAGCACGAACCCTCTGTGCTACAGCTTTCTCGCGTCCCTTTTTAAGCTCGTTTACCTTTTTACAAAAAGAGTTTCCGAGAGAAAGTGTGAGAACGGGCTTGTCATTGGCTTGGCTCTAAAGATTTTTTGATTGGTTGTTAGGTTACTATCGCTGTACACGGTGACAACACAGAATAAATAAACGAGCAAGTGCATGCGTTCACTGCGTGCAACTGGAGGTGGAAGATTTTACAGCAGTCTTAACGGTTTCAACTGATTATTTATTTAAACAATGAAACATTCATTTACGCAAGGAAAGAGTTGGTGGGGGGGGGGGGGGGGGGGGGGGTAAGCTTTTTAGCCCTTCACTAAGCTCCGCCACTGGGAGCAAGCATCAGTAGTGAATCGAACATCGCAGACACCAATCGTTTGGCTCTGACATAATCAAATGTCATGACCGAATAATGCCTTTCAGCATCGTAAGACTGTCCCCATAGCCCTATCTCAGCTTATGTGGGTAATCGGTGGTTGACATAATGAAGTGCTCGCAAGTAACCGCTTAAATGTATGTCTAAACTTCCAATCGCCTTCACAAAAACCCGTCAGCCAGTCTTCGTCCTTTGTACACGAAGCTGTCTAACCCTCAGCCTATTCGTATGTAGCACATACATTGTTCCATTATAGTGGCTTTTCTTCTTTTTTGGGAGGCGAGGGGTGGGGTGTCAGTCAATTTTCTATTCTGTGTTTAGGTGTTCGGATATGAATTTCTCTCAGGAAGGGAAAAATTTGAAACATGGTAACAAACATACAAGGGAAGAAACGGGTAACAAGATGCAAATAGGTATCCAAGGAGAAGAGTATCATTTTCCGTTGTAGTTTCCCCTGCCTCTTTCAAGAAACTCTCGACTGATTTTTAGAACAAAGGTTTCGTATATCCCATTGCAGAGCCTCAAGACATGTGTCAGTGATGTAGCGGTAAGGAGCTTCGTCGTAGAATACAGAAGACTCGAGCTTAATTTCCGTGCGGGAAGCTCTTTTATCCAGTATCTGTGTTCCTCTTGGGTTTTTGTATCCCTTACAGCCCGGGTTGGCCCTTACAGTCAGGGTTGAACATACATTCATATAGGCCCTTTAGCATGTCTGCAATGGTCAACACTAGTACATGTATTTGCATATTGTTTTCTAAATTAAGAGTCGTTGTGTTTAATCAGTATTTGATTTTGACTGTTAATATTTCCCTCTGCCATCAGCACATTTCAGATAATTTAGAAGACTGGGTGCAGAGCACGAACCCTCTGTACTACAGCTGTCCCGAGTCCCTTTTTAAGCTCGTTTACCTTTTCACAAGAAGAGTTTCCGAGAGAGGCTTGTCAGGGGTAACCAGAGCTAAAAGGGAGACATCATTTCAGCACACAGTCGGAGATACTTAATATAAATATGTTTTCTAATATGGGAATCAAACTCGTGTTACACCACAGGTGACCGCCATATCAAAAGAGCGGAGAATGAAACAAACATAAACAACTGAAGGAAGAACGTTAACCTGCCAAGAAGACGCAGATTCGTTCGTGCCAAGCTAAAACTTCAAATTAAATATTCAAATTTTGTGAAATACGTTTTGTCACTTCAGTTGCTTCAGTGAGCGTGGGTGTGATTTAAATAAGAGAGTCAAAACTCCACTTGAATTTCAAATAGCCGCCACAACGCAGCCCATGCGCATATTATAGGTTAATGAAGCTCAAAGGTATAAGCTCAAAATAAGCTTAGAGAAAGTACACTAGGCAATTCTGGGGGAAGTGTCGACCGACACCCTCGTTGGTGATTACAGATCGCAATTCCGTTACCTGTGCTGATCTGATTAACCTTGGAGAGAACTTACGAGGGATGATATTACGTTACTGTCCTTGCCCATCTGTTGCAGATGTTTCACGCTGCCATTCTATAGCATCTTTCAACGCAAAGTCTTTACATGTACTTCGGGTTTAATTAAGGGGTTTCAGTTTGCCAGTTTGAAATGTCTAAATCGCCTATGTTTTTGTCATATATTGAGACAGGTTTATGATCTTTGAAATCACGCATTCTTTAGAAGGTAGTGACGCGTACTTATCTAACTGTACTGTATTGTTGCGGAGAGTGACTGCTCTTTTTTCTAGAACTAGACCACAATGAAGAAGGTGTTTTGACCAATGGACCCTCAGTTATAGGATTGTAGTGTTCATATCTATCAAACCTCCCTCCACCCTCTGTCTCTCTTTCTCTCTTCTTTTCTCTCTCTCTCTCTCTCTCTCTCTCTCTCTCTCTCTCTCTCTTTCTCTCTCTCTCTATCTCTCTATCTCTCTATCTATCTATCTATCTATCTATCTATCTATCTATCTATCTATCTATCTAGCTATCTATCTATCTATCTATCTATCTATCTATCTATCTATCTATCTATCTATCTATCTTGTTTTGTTTCCACCCCCACCCCCCACCCCAAGCTATGAAAATCCTTTCTTGACTCTGTTCATATTTATCCACCAAAGTCAATGCCTCTTCAACCTCCGTGTTTGACATGTTTATTTAAACATGCTGTACAGGATGTACGGACTGCTGTCACTTCTCCATAACAATAGAAATTGTTCTACACCCAGCGACAAAATATAATTCACAGAGGAATCTTTGTATGTGACACTCATTTGTCAAAAGGGAAATAACGAACATAGCATAGCAGGTTTTCGTGGTATGAGTAATACTCTTCCCAACAATTTAATTGATCTCATTTGCCCCTTTTTAGCTTACATCTCATACATCAAATACATGCTGAAAACATAATATGCAATCCCAGATCAACACGGACAGAACGCTTTTCAAAGGCCACTGAGAATTCTCTGAACACAATAGTAATATGATAAATTTGGAGAACAGTTTTACACAAAGCGCTTTACAATTGCCCATGGTCCAGGGAGTTGGGCCATGCTTGGCAGTAAGGCCTATTTTGCTTGGACTTGGACCCGAAGGTTCCTTGAAGTTCATTTTCACAAGGTTGCAGATCTAAAAGCCACTACCACGGTTAAAAGCATATACGGTACAATTGGTAACAGGAAATTAAAGTGGTATCTTTATACATCAAGAACTCCTTATCGGGAATATTTGTAATGGTAAAACTGAAGCTTTGTCTCGAGTGGTGTTGTATAGCGAAGATAATACAATTCCTGGATCAAGTTTCATACTACATTTTCGGTAGCATATAATATGACATGTCGTAATGTTTGGAATCATCCTTAACATCTTGACAAAATCGCTATGAAGCCAAAGAACTAGAGCGGTAATTTTTAAAGTCCGAAACGTGTTTGTTTCTGGAGCACAAATAAAGAAAGAAACGGTTGCTGTGATAAAATTAGTAAAAATTTAGCTAGTTGTGTAAGTCCAATTTTCGAATTCGAGTAATGTTAAGAATTGTCTTGTCATTTGAGGAATAACTTTTTTTCAGCTTAGGGTACTGGTTCCACATGGGGTGTTCTTTTTCCGGTGTGGACACTATGTCAACAACAACAACAACAACAACAACAACAACAACAACGACAACGACAACAGCAACAGACATTTACAACAAGGTACTCACCAAGAGCACTGGCCCCTGCATAGCTGGATTCTGTCACTTGGGCCTGGGCCAAAGGAAGAAATCCACAGCAGAAGAAACACCAGACGCCCAACCCGAACATGGCGATCACATGACTAGTGAGCGACTTCATCGTGCACAGTTGGAATAAGACCAGTTGTTGAAAACCTTTGTAATGGGTGATTCTTTCTCTTTCAGGACTGCACAACACATGCCTTGTTTTCTTTTATAAGTATCAGTGCATACACGCCTGAAACCGGGAAACATAATGGTAGGTGTTTTTAGTCGCCAGCGCTGTCTTTGTGATACTCACAGTCAAATGAAAAGGTTAGGTGCGGTGTGGAGAATCACCACCACAACAGGAGACTTCAAGTGCGTGGCTCTTAGTCGTGCTCAGCTCCATAGACAATAGAAACAACCTTTCTTCACTCAGCGCTGAACTGCGATCTGACAGGGAAGCTGTTTTCACATCAAAATGTAACTTTTAGTTTCTGCAGATGCCTTTTGCGAAAAGTAATTGTGCTTCATTTGCTTTTCTAACCTCTTTCTTTGAAGTAATAAATTGTGATCAGAAAAGTCACACTTCAACTTTCTCGACAATCTCTGGCGTCTGTTTTCTGAAACCGAAGATCGAGAATGACATTCTGATTATTTGAAGCGACATTCGATATAGCTGCTTCAGATTCTTTCGATCAGCTATATATATTAATATGATTGCTTTCCCTTGTGCCCTCAATACTTCACTCCATGAACAACGACAAGGGGCCGTGAGCTAAAAGGTCACACATGCGCTAGGAAAATATTGATTTGATCAAGATTGTGCATAGCCGAGTACGGGTAAAACTGGAAAGATCTCCGATAGTCATCACTATACGCGGTGTCAGTCCGAGGCATAGAAGTAGAAACTGCTTACAGTAAAGACAAGACGCGCTATCCCCATTATAATATAACCGAATTTACACTGGAAAAGTCCGTCTTATTTAGAGAGAGATGTGGGGGTTAGTTATTTTTGTTGTTTGTTTGTTGCAGTTGTTGTTTTGTTGTTGTTGTTTGTTTTTGTTTGTTTTTTTTGTTTTTTGGGGGGGGACCGGAGTTGCTTTGTTTTGTTTGGGGGTTTTTTAATAGTATTTTTTTTCTTATTCATCTTTGTTTTCGGGTTGGTGGCTTTTTACAGAACAAAGTGTTGTCATCCGTTGCTCATTAGCTTCTCCATCTCAAGAGGTGCGTCCCACTCAGCGTGTTTGCTTTTCTCTTCCTTGTTTGCTCACTAATTATTTCATTTTTACGGAGCATTGTTTTCTTAAAATGTGACTGGTTTTTTTGTTGTGTTTTTTTTTGGGGGGGGGGGTTTGGGGGATGATGGAATGCAACGGCGTCTCCACTCAGCGAATAAAAGAGGTTTTGGACATGCAGTGAATTGCATTAGTAAAATTCCCGAGGAGCACATTTTCCAGTTCATCGGCTTGCAAAAGTATACTTGGTAATCAGTGGGAATATTTTGTCTGAATGTTGGAGATACTTGCCTAACAGACTGATCGATTCACATCTTGGAGGAAAAGAGTAATGGCTGAATGAAGAAAGGAAGGAAGACAGCAAGAAATAAGGAAGGGAGGAAGGAAAGGAGGAAAGAAAGGAGGAAGAAAGAGGGAAAGAAGGAAGGCAGAAACGGATAAGGAAGGGACGGAGGAAGGAAGGAAGGAAGGAAGGAAGGAAGGAAGGAAG
>NW_004797291.1:1124443-1127241 GCF_000002075.1 Aplysia californica | reverse complement strand
AAACATGGCGGACGCCGCTGTCAAATGTGGCCATTGCGCAGCAAGGCGAGAGAGGGGCGTACGGTATCTAGTACTATAGTGTACATCTATGGGTCGGGCTCAAATTTTTGTTTTAATAGTTGGTTGACAGCTTAATTTCCTACATCATTCCAAGCACCTAGGCTTCTTCTTGCAGGTGGTTATATTCTTCTAAAAAAGTCTTCAGTGAATGAGCTATACATGTACATTGTAACAGAATTCCTGCGGGTAAAATACAGCCCCCATGTTAAAATCGCACGAAAGCAGATAGCAAGTTGTGTGTGAATTGCAAGAACGCGCGTGGATAGTCAAAATAAATTGCGGTTTTTCCACCTCTGAGATACTTTTTACTTTTCTCAAAAATGAAAATTGCAGACTAAGCTATTCACTGGCTTTAGTAATTATTCTGTCGCGGTCTCTGAAAGCACCCAAAGACTTTGTGTTTGTCCAGTTAGTGCGGATTGGTGGAGGGACCACTGGAAGTTTCTATTCCTCTACCGTTCTCTCTGTGATCTCTGTCTATCATGCCATAACCCTTTACGGTCATCGTTTGTCGAAATAATTAAAACTAATCCTTTGGGGGGTCAAGGGAAACCCCTCTCCATCCTATATCCTCATCGATAAATGTTTCTGCTTTTTATTACACTAAGCCGAAAATTGTAAAATCTATCGATACACTGTTGTAATATGCAACTAATACATTTTGATTCACCACCGTCTTATTTTATGTAGTGATATGCCAAACACAAAGATAAAACGTATATTTAATGGCTTTTTTACTTGATACACTACTATATTATGTAAATTCTAAGTATGGCCGCAAAAAGCACATGACTTTTTTGTGCTGTTGTTGAATTGTTATTGCGGTCTCTACGGTTGTCGTTCTAAATTATCGTTGATTATTCATCAAAGAAACTCTCTTTCATGATGACGACTCCACCAAATTGGGATATTAATACAATTTCTATCGCATTTTAGTTTGCTATCACGCAAAGATTAGTTGCATATTGTTCTATCATAAATGTCTCTACTTAAAAAGTCTTTCCATCCCTTCTTTTGTGTAGGCATAAATGTATTAGACCTAGCTGAATCCGACAAAAGTGCTGACTACTTTTGCTTCATGTTTTATTTGTATCTTATATCTTTGACAATGATTACAGTAGGTGTCGCCCATACTGACGACAAAAGGCAACACATCTCACCTTCCATTAAAGAAAATGTCCACCAAACAAAGAGTCATGTTATTTTAAGCCCACTAAATCAACTATTTACGTATTCCGTTTCCTATGTGTGTATACTTTTAGGTGCATAGTTTTTACTGCAATGCTTCTATCCGTCAGCCCACGCAGTAGATCTATATGAACAATTTTATGAGGACACTGAGCTACTTATTTCGTAGAGACCTTGCATAAACGTTATTAGCTCATCGAAACGTGCAAACCTCTATTTGATTTTTGTTCCAGCAGCAGAATATAGGAAAGGATGCAGAAAACACGAGTCTTACGTGATAGCTTAGAGAGTTTGCTGAGAGGCTCACACGAAGAGACAAAAGAAAAAAAATGGTTGCATAAAAATGACGTCATCTTGGTGTGCACTTGTTTTCTTACTTCTCACGTGTTGGTCACGCACGTCAGGAGAATAGGTCTGTTCCTATTGTAGCTTCTCGCGCTACTAAACACAGAAAGTTACGTCATAAAAAAACCCAGATCGCGCTTGCCCATCCTCAAGACACGATATGAAGAGAATTTTAGCAAGAATAACCTTATCGAGTTCAACCTTCAAACGTCCGCCTTTCGTGAGAGTGGGAGTTTATTTCATCAACATGGCTGACTAACTAGCTGAGTAAAACCTCTCACAAAGAGAAACTTGCACATCCAAAGTGCTCGTGATGATGCGGGAAATTCAGTTATGCTTGGTATATTTTTTACCCTGTCTTTCACCTTGCTAGTGTTTTAAAGTACTACTATGGCTTTTAATTTCTACGTCGTTGGTATAAATTACTTTTATTTTATTTCTCGTACTACGTAAATCTTCCGTTTAACTTGTTTTCCTCTAACAAATACAGCAACTTTCAAGGACAGGAAACCCTGTGTGTACCGAGAGCCCAGTTCATGACTGAAACCGGACGTGCCTACAAAATGTAGGGCCTTGAAAGCGGCTTCCATGCGGCTTGGGAGAGTTACTTATCACATTAGATTGAGATTGAGTATAACGAATCAGAGCGCCAAATTAACGATTATTAAGTCGTGGTTGGGGGAAAATAAGGAAAACCGACGGAAACAACAGATGGAAAGAAAATACGTTGCCAAAAACTTCGGCCTTGTTAATAAGTATGAATCGCTTGAACAGTTTGCACATCGCCAACCGTATTTAATTATGGGACATCGATCTAAAGAAAATGTTTACAACCAATGAAGCATTCCAGGATATGATTTTGAACTTCTTGCTCAACACTTTCATAAATCCTTTGTAATAAATATCTGTAAAGAAATAAGTATCCCCGGAAATGATTTATTTGAGACATTTGAGCATTGTTTTAAATCCATTTTATTTATGAAATTGGCCTCAGTTTCAAATCGAAAAGAGCTCACCATCAATGAGGGTACGTTTTATTTCCAACACCCAGCAAACACGTCCGCAGATAGAAACAGAAGATAATGTACATTCTGTTGCAGTTTAGTATGAATCTCGTCATTGTTTTGCTTTGGCAAAAAATGCATTTATTTTTAATCTACTTGTGCTTTTGATAGCCTCTTAATAGTGTTAACCACAAAATTTGA
>NW_004797291.1:1111484-1119061 GCF_000002075.1 Aplysia californica | reverse complement strand
TTCTTCTTCTTCTTCTTCTTCTTCTTCTTCTTCTTCTTCTTCTTCTTCTTCTTCTTCTTCTTCTTCTTCTTCTTCTTCTTCTTTTTCTTCCTGCCTTTTTTTCTAATCGTCTTTTAGTACTAGATCTACTGTCGTTATATCTCTATAAATATTTACACTCGAAGCTTATCCCCCCACCCCCCTCCCACACTCTGCGTTTTTGCTGAAAACCCTCAACACACGCTTGGCGAACCCTCTGTCTCAGTCTCACAGTTTTGACCTCCCGCTGCGCTGGCAACTGCGTGATAAATAGTACTATTTTAGGAAGTAGCCTACGTCAAGGCTTTCCCACCTCAACACTGTCTCTAAGGCACACAAAAGAATAAAACAGCCTCAGCATCCCTTTTGTCACGATAGCCGTTCTCTGCCGTTTCCAGAAGTTCCAATTATCTGGATAAATGATGTTCCCTGACATTCATATCTCGTTAAGAACTAGCACGTAACATCGAGCATAAACGCTTAAGATCTAGAGCAAGCACGCGTGTGTAGTTAGTAGCTTACACAGCACGCACAAGGGAATGCACTGGAAATTAATAAAAGATTCCCTACAAAAGGATAGAGGAGACAATTGTATACGAATAAGAAAGAAGGGGGGGCCTATCTAAGGAACATAGTTGGAGTGTTTTCGATCCCCAACCAAGCTCCTAATAAGTCGTGCCTATTTTGAAGGATGGCTTTGCTTAACATATTTTGGGATCTTTATTTTAGTTTCTGAAATAGCCCACATTTTTAAAGATTCATAGTTGTGAATTGACAGAACTTCAATAATGTTACAAGTTCTTGCTTTTTTTATTGCTGCTGGTGTTTCTGTTGTTAATGTTGTTGTTGTTGTTGTTGATGCTGCTGCTGCAGCTGTTGTTGTTGTTGTTGTTATTGTTGTTATTGTTGTTGTTGTTGTTGTTGTGGGATGATGATCATCATCATCAATGATGGCTATAATGATATGCGAAAATCTCAACTTTAAGCGACGCTCACACTCTGATAACCAGCACTTACAGATTTCTAAGACCTTTGCAAGGCGTTAAATGGAGGTAAAAGGTTGAGAGAAAGAAACAATAAAGGAGAGGAAAACGCAAATTATGGCACTGGCATGTTCAAATCTTCTTTATTAATTCCTCCACTGGGCTTTTTGTGTCCAGTATAATGAGGTGTCACATTGTATAAAGACATGACGGTTAATTAACGCCACTGGGAAATTGTCAAAACACACAATAATTCCCTTAATACCGCTTCTATTGTTTTTAGATTTTCTGGATCGGTTTTTTTTTCATTTTTTAAATTCTCTCTAATTAAATTGATATTACGTGATAACGCAATGTTAATGCATCTTCAGCTGTGATAAATGTGTGAATCCAAATGGGTGTGTTTCTCTTCTAAACGGAGATTAGCTCGCTAAGACTGGTGGCTGGAGGGTGCCACTGGAAGATTCTGCGTTCTAACAACAAGACTGTTACCTGTTACTCTCTTCTTCAGTGTTACTTTTTCTTCGTGTTTTTATTGACCGTTATCGTATCCATACGCACCATTTTAACAAAACGAATGTTAAGACAAGATAAAGAGATGAAGTTTTGCTTTTCTAAAGGGTTTACAGAATTTCCTCGCCATGTCACGGTTTACATTTTGAGGACTTGGTACATCGCGAAAATAAGAATGCCAGGTAAGCTTTATTGATCCTATGCCTACTATTGCCGAGACGCAACCACATACAAAACGTTTTCTTTATTATAATGATAAAAATAATGGAAATAATAGTTGCATTTATACAGCATGCTCTATGCGCTTTATAACTATTATCATCCCAGAAGACCCTTGAATACTGCAAAACATTCACGGTTTCCCAGGAAGATTCAGTGCAAGCTACGAATTGCACGCGCTTAAACACTAACTGACACGATCTTTTGCTGTCAGTAGCCGGATACCTATTTCCAAGTCCTGTATGAAAGGAGGGGAATTAGTGTGAAGTACATTTTCCAAAGACACAACGTCAGGTCCCTGACTGGATTCGAACACACAAACCTTAATGTTGTGAGCCCGAGGGCCTATACATACCTTTGGTTCCTCATAGTCCAGGCGTAGAAAAGGTTTATAATGAGAACTTGGGGTTGAGGCAGGGATTTTAAAAGTGCTGAGAGGGTTTATATTTTTTTAAATTTTTTTTTTTGGGGGGGGGAAATATTTCTGTCCTCTTCCATCACAAGGTGTGAAGGTGTGATGCGATTGTCGGACGTGGGCCAGGTGTATTGTTTTCTGGGCGGTCATATTATTGCATTTTTATGAGTCTCTTTGACTCCATCGATCCATCTTTTTCTTGGCCTTTCTTTAGCCGTGAAGCCATCGAATCGCATGGTGAAGGCTTTTGACACTGAAGTGTAGTCATATTCTCATAACGTGTGCAAACCACCTTATTTGTTGTCTCGCAATGCATTCTATGCTCGATTTGAAGCCCACTTTGTTGTGTGATGTCTTCGTTCTTGTTTTTGTTTTCATATTAGCTAGTCTCTTCTCGTGATATTTAAGGTTTTTATAAGACATTTTCATTTCATATACCGTTATTTTACTTTGCTGCACTTTGTTAAGGCTCCAGATTTAGCACTGGTAACACTGAGTTGATATGCACTTAGATCTGATGAGTTGGTTCTTTGTCTCCATTGGGATATGTTGATTGATGGAAGAGAGGATGGGTTTTAAGTGGTACGTAACAGCATTTATCTGTTATACTCAAGATCCCATTTCTCAGTCTTTTCCCTATAAATATTAATACTTCTAAGGTGTTTGAATTCTTGTCCTTGTTTAAGCTATTTGTTGTCGACTTGAATATTTAATAGGATTGGTTTCTTGGAGGGTTTATAAAGGCGACACTGCGTAATAGATATGACGTTTCTACTTCGCCAATTTTGCTCACTCGTGGGAGGTTCTGGAACGAAACCTCTGTGAGATTAGAGGAAATACTAGTATTATGAACTCGTGAATGTTTTCCACGAAAAGCAGTCTATAGCGGGGTGTGTTGTGTAGATGTCTAATGGCTTGGGTACAGAAAGACGATACTTCAATAATTCCATCGTGTGGGTAGGTCTTTCCACAGGGATACTGTATCCAATTCAGCCCTGCCTTTTCGACCTTAACAGGCAAAGTCAAAGCTGCCTGCTACATTTAGCTTGACGGGGTTGTAAAACTTTGTAAATCTAGTGTCTCTAGAGGGTCGGGGAGAGACAGCAACCTGCGTGGAAAAGCCAGAAGAATATCCAACCAGCTGTTAACTGGCATGATTAGCAGGCAGACCCTTTCATGGATCCTGGAGAGGAGGGAGGAGCAACTATGGCATTGTGCCGCCTGCAATGATGCCTATCCTCCAACGAAGTAAATAAGTAAGTACGTAAAACTTTGCTCAAGAAGAGAAGAAAATCAAAAAGCGACTGTGAATGTTTAATATTGGACCAGTACTTAACATTATTTTGATAATACGACTGAAATTTTGAAAACACTATTTCGACAAAACTGTTATTGTTAAAATTGTATAACTCTAGGGACTACTTACTGTTGTTGTTTTTTTTTGTTTGGTTTGTTGATGTTGAGGGTGTTTGGGTTTGGGTTTGGGTTTTTGTTGTTGTTGTTGTTGTTGTTGTTTTTGTTGTTGTTGTTGTTTTTTTGGGGGGGTTGTATTGTTGTTGTTTGGTTTTGGGGGGTTTTGGGGACTTTTTTGTTTGTTTTTTTGTTATTGTTTGTTGTTGTTTTATTTATTGGGGCTGGGGGGGGGGCTTCAAAATTGAGAGATGGTACAGATCTCTTTCTGTTCATTCATTTATCTATTTATTTCACAATTGTCTAATGTAATGTGTAAAAGGAGATAGGATAGGATATTGATAATGGGGACTGAGATATGATTGCAACGATTCAGGAAGAGAAAATACTATTTAACCGTTTTGTTCAATTTTTAATTGCAATATCCTCAACACAGCCATAATGACATAGATTATGAATAATATAAAAATTATGTATTAAGATACGACTTGACCTCTGTTTTATTACTGAAAAAAAATCAGAGTAGTATCGACCGTGATGACTCGCGCCCGGACAAGTCATCAACCCCACCCTCCTGGACAGTGACATAGTGGGTCAATATGTCCATCAGTTAACCGCATTTACGTAAATGACAACTGTACACGAAGGTCATACTGGCGTCTTTAGTGAATAGTTATCCTCTTCGGTTAGAACGTAAAAGATAAGATTTCGAACCCCTCCCCTATTTTCCTATTTTTATCCTTTTCTGGCCATGGGCAGGCGAAAAAAACAACAACTAAGGTATGGTCGAAATTGTCCGAGGTTTTCGTCACTTGCTTGGGAGACAAGTGGTTTGTCTTAGACAGGTGGGCGGCTTGGGCAGTGTTATTACAACATAACTTTTACAAATGCAAGCGGGGAAATAGACAACCGTGGTTAGTATAATCTAGATAATTTTCTTGGACAGGTTGTCGCTAGAGAAGGTTCGACTGTATTTTTAGGGCATGTGCTATAAAACTAAGAGACTGTCCTAAAAATACTGTCATCGGAGGCAAATAGAAAAAGAGGCAAACCAGACCATCCGCTTCTCTCACTCACGGACAACTGCACCGAATCCCGGGCCTTGAAAAATGAAAATCCACGAAGTCATCAGAGCCAATGAAAACAGGAGCAAACAAATGAAGGATTTAATGTCGGTATCATCCAAAGCAGAGGTCAGTGAGCCAGTGATGCCAACAAAATTGAACAAGTGAAGTTGAAAAGATGGCTGTAGGGGGGATAAAGATTTGCATGGCAGCACATACAACAAGCACTCAAAGGGATGACGCTGGATAAGTCATAATGATAAGATAATAATAAATGTTACTAATCATCATCATCATCATCATCATCATCATCATCATCATCATCATCATCATCATCATCATCATCATCATCATCATCATCATCATCATCCTCATCTTCATCACCATCATCATCACCATCATCATCATCATAGTAGTAGTAGTAGTAGTAGTAGTAGTAGTAGTAGTAGTAGTAGTAGTAGTAGTAGTAGTAGTAGTAGTAGTAGTAGTAGTAGTAGTAGTAGTAGTAGTAGTAGTAATAGTAGTAGTAGTAGTAGTAGTAGTAGTAGTAGTAGTAGTAGTAGTAGTAGTAGTAGTAGTAGGAGGAGGAGGAGGAGGAGTAGTAGTAGTAGTAGTAGTAGTAGTAGTAGTAGTAGTAGTAGTAGTAGTAGTAGTAGTAGTAGTAGTAGTAGTAGTAGTAGTAGTAGTAGTAGTAGTAGTAGTAGTAGTAATAATGATAATGATAATAATAATGATGATGGTGATGATGGTGATGATGAAGATAATGATGATGATGATGATTTATTATCGTCTTCATCATCATCATCATCGTCATCATCACCATCATAATAATCATAATAATCATAATAATATAAAAATAATAATAATGGTGGGAATTTATACAACGGTGTCCAAATGAAACTCGAAAATGTAATCACTCAATCACCGTGTTATATCTTTGCAATACCCACTCATGCAGCATACCAACTTAAAGCCAAATAAATTCTGCATCATCTAAAACATTAATATTTCATAAAATAATATAATGTTAAGAGGCGTCCTAGATATGGTCACCTATAAATTTTAATGACCTCTAAACATCAGGCTTAGCAAAACTGTGCGAAATCAAAGGAATGTAAAATTGTCTGCGTGTGTGTATTGAGATGCATCAACATTGGGGGAATGGACGTGTATTGAATGTCAAATGAAAAAAGAATATTTTTGTCTCTGCAATGAACAGCATCTTCTGAAAATATGTTCAAACAGACTGGAGAACAGAGCAGTCATAAATACACGCAGAACCTGGACTTACATTATATGTGCTCATTAGTATGATTTTGTTTTGTGTTTAGGAGCTATTGTTTTCGTGTAGAGCACGAAAGCGTTTTGCTCCTGGACTGTGTTAATTAGATTTTTGGACATAATCATCTGTGAGGGACCGAGGCCACAAAACTGTCATGGATTTGGGTGGTCTGGGGTGGAATGAACAAAACCGCCCTCGTGAGAATCACAGAAAAAGAAACGTTTTGAAAGCGATCACCATTTTGGACTTTCGATGAAAATCCAGTCTTCTGCTTCATCAACTTTCACAAAATGTTAGAATAGCTGAACAAAGATCGAATTACCTGCGCATGGAGAGAGAAGAGTGGGCAATGTGTACTTTAGTTCAGATACATAAGGGGGGGGGGGCTACACCCCCAAAATCAAAATTCGGCTCAAAATCATGGAATTTGAGTTGTAGGCATTTTTAGCTTCCTCAGCCTCTCCTACAACTATTTCATGGCATAAGAACCCCCAAAAACCGTATTTTTTTCCATACCGGGCATGTTTGTAACCGCCGTTTCCTCAATAAGTCAGTTTTTTATTTTTCTTTATCGGCCGTTTTCTCAAAATGCGACTTTCCTCTATACTTTATTGAATAACTCCACCATTTTTCATCCAATCTTCATGAAATTTTCACAGAATGAAGAGAAGAGGTAATACTAAAAATGTATTTGTTTAATTTTTTTATATATGGAATAGATTTTTGTTGGTGGTGTCTGGAGTGTGGATTTTCACGGATTTTTCGCAAACTTGAATGCTACCTCAGGAAAAAATTAATTAAAAATTTTCCAATTCGATTAGGAAAAAAACAACAGACAAATTTTTAGATCTAATGTTTGTAAACACGCATGAAAAAAAAACAATCAAATTCCATGAGCGATAAGTGCGGTATTCATTACGTAAGACATGTCATGTAACCGAGATTTTTCGATCTTATACGAGAAGACTAGATGTTATATCTCACCTACATTGATATCAAGGGTGTGGCTGAAAGACAGCAGTAAGAAGGAGCCAAAGAGTAACAGTGGAAAGGCTGCAGAAAGAGTCAGGAGCCCAGAAGAAGGGGCAAAAGTGGAGGGGGGCAGAAAGTGGAGACGAAAGCAGACGACAGAACACGGATATTAGCAGGATAGAAGGTGAAAAGAGAACATTTTAGAAAAAAAAAAGTTCCGTCGCTTTCAGGTTTCAAACCCCTGACCTATTGAATGAATTTAAAGGCGAACACCATAACCTCAAGACCACAAGAGCCCCCGGCCTTGAGTTTGACACCTGTGAAGTAGAAAACCAAACTCAAATTGACAAATGGGAGTGTCATTTGAGAAGGGTGTATTATTTATATTATGTTGTTTTATTATAGACTATAATTTAGAAACATGTTTATAGGTTATCTCTTATACCTTGGTTTTTCGTGGAGTTGCCTATACTCTATACAAATGTAAAATATATAGATCTATATTTTACTTTTTTTTTTTAAATTTTTCTTCTTCTATTTGCAACACCCAGGCGAGGTTGGAGTGAAGTCATTTTCTGTGTCCCTGATCCTGTTGTTGTTGTCTGTTGTCGTTGTCGTTGTTGCTGTTATGGTGTCGTCGTTATTCATCATAGTAGCTGTGGTGGTAGGTAGTGTTTTTGAAGACTACACAATTTCAACCC
>NW_004797291.1:1085394-1110966 GCF_000002075.1 Aplysia californica | reverse complement strand
ATATATATATATATATTCGTTGAAGTGCATTAAATTTTCCAATCGAAATAACAGCAAGATTTTTCTGTGTTTCTCGGTGTGTAGACCTTTTAGGGACACAAGGTATAATAGCTGAAGAGAAATCTTTGTTTGTGTTCAAAATTAAACATATCGGGATTCGTAATAACCAATAATTTATGGGGTCAAGAAACAGAAAAATACCATCCCTGTAAGCCAATGATTTAACGTTTATAATTTTCACCGCTTATGATCTGGCCAGCAGGTTAAACATAGCCTATTATTCTAAAGCACAATCAAGCCAATACATATTTTAAACGGAAGAGAACGTGTAGTCTAATCAACTTCATTAAAAACTGTTTAGTCGTTATTAATTTATACAGTAGGCTGAGGGAAATTATGTGTAGGCCCTGCATGTAAGTCTATTTAGAAACATCGTGCAATAAAGAAAAGAGAGTAACGTAAAAGCATTTTTATTACTTAGATCTAGATCTGGTAAGGAAATAGCAGTTAAAGTCAGGTTGAAGCACTTTCAAACACTTTACACAAACAAATGCTATGAGTTGGCGAGCACGATAATTATTTTTGTTTTCCATTTCATTGTTGGAGCAATTGGAGTGGGGTGGTATCGATATTTAAAATATCCGTCAAATTATGCGAGCTCTTTTGCAGACGAGATCATTGTTGTCCATTCACCGTGGGAAACAGTAACAAACAATATGGCGGAATGTAGTTTCGGTATGGAATCTTGACACTTAAAATACTGGTCACTTAAGTTCCATCTTTGCTTTGACGTGCAAACAAATAGAATAAACAATGGATGACTTGAATGTTTGGGCGAAACCGCCCCGTCCTGTCTTGAGTGGACTTAATGGAAGGCCTAGAACGTCAAATGTCCGATACACTTGGACTGGTCCTATCGACCCTCAGGTAACGTGGAACACCAAGAAAATTATTAATACATGGAAAATAGGCATGCATTGATAATATTCCAACTGTTCTATAATATTTTACTTTACCTTTATTTGATACTCAGATATTTTTTAAAGATCTTTTCAATTTTTTCCCCTTTTTTTTCTCCCAAGGTTGTGATGCTCTGATTGACGAGATCTCGACAGAAATTTAAAAGGAAGAGGCTAGCCGTACTTATTTCTAATAAGATGGCTAGACTGACCCCCCCCCCCCCCCCCCCCCCCCAAAAAAAAATTAAGCCTACTGAACTGCAAATACATTTTTAGTTTGCAGTACCTAAAGTATTTGTATTTGAGAAGAAAGCATGTGCCTTAATGACAGTGCATGTATTTCGAACCTGAATAATTACTAATGAGACCTGTTTTCTAATGTTAATAGCGCTTAAGATAAGTACGGCTAGACTTCTTGAGATTTCTTGGCTTAAGTACGGCTAGACGGCTAGGCTAGCCGTACTTAGGACGGCTAGACAATCAGGCTAGCCGTACATTTTATTGATGGCTGAATTGTTAATTAAATTTTTAGTTTGCAATGCCTAAAGTATTTGTATTTCAGACAAAAACAAAAGGTGCCTTACTGACTTGCGTGTATTTTAAACGTGAATAATTACTAGATCTAGATCTAATGAGACCTGTGTACTCAACAGGTAAATTTGAGTCGATAGGGCCAAACCTAGATCTAAGTACGGCTAGACTGGCAGTTGAGCCGTACTTAAGTACGGCAAGCCACTTCGAATTTAAAATGAATTACTATTACTATACTATCTCTACTGCACACCATTGCCAATCTCAATCTGGGTATTTTCTATTTCTAACAATCTATCACTGACTGCAAGATATTATTGTTATCATTTCAGAACAAGCCTTGAATTTTAAATTGTTGATTCTATTTGAATACTAATTTTTACTGGATGAGTCTTTACGCACGCAACTGCGTGCACAGAAATTCAAATTTTACTAATCATACGCAACTGCGTGCAAGGTATCATAGTTTGCTATATGCACGCAATTGCGTACGAAGTATCAGATCATAGTTTGCTATACGCATGCAATTATAATATGTGTACAGTCAAACCATGTGTAAAACGGTCACCCATTGTCAAGGAGAAAAGCAGCTGTATAACACTGGTGGCCATCTTAGGCAGGACTGATAAAGAAAGCAAAATTTAATTGTTCTCTTCTGAGGTCCAAACCGGGGCTGATCTCAGATTTAATTAAGACTGCCGTAAGGCTAATTCAAAAGGGTTATTGTTTTCTTTTGAAAAGGGGTGGTGGTGTATAAAAGTTTTTTTGTGTTGTTTTGATGGGGTTATTATTTTTTTTTTAGTAAGCTTTCTTAATTTCTTGTTGCTGTTTTTGTGCATGGGTACAATAAACGGAATATTATGTAAGTAAGACAATGAATACCAAGTGCCATGGTAAAACAAACACATCGGTCGCCACCACTCGGAGAATGAGCGATGCTTCTGTTGCAAGTTCACATCAACATCTGTGATGTCAAGGGACATGACTCTTATCTTTACTGTGGGGACTAGATAATTAGGGGAGTGGCATGCCCTTGGATGACGTCAAGAGTCCGGCGCGAAATAGGCAGACATCGTCGGAGAGACTCACTGAGGTATTCAGTCGAACTCAGGACCACGACGAGGCAACACTTATCTTGGACGGGGGCCCCCTGACAGACCCGACTCATCGGACCGCCAGGTAACTTTACATGCCCAGAACCATTGAAGCCGACAGTCACTCCAGACTACCCTTGGCAAAGGGTGGGTATGTATCTTTTTGTGTGGAAAGGTCACGCACATCTACTAATAGTAGACTATATATTACTCGAGGTGCATTGAGATAGCTCATCTAAGAGAGCCTACTGCTTCAAATGTCGTAGAACATTGCAAGTCAATTTTTGAAAGATATGGAGTTCCTGAAATCGTCGTCTCGGACAATGGATTCCAGTTCATTGCACACGAGTTTCAAAAGTTCTCACAGTACTATGGTTTAACGCACCTGAGAAGCAGCCCTCTACATCCTCAGAGTAATGGAGAAGCTGAAAGAGCCGTCAAAACTATCAAAATGTTACTGAGTAAGTCTGATGATCCTTACTTGGCTCTCATGAACTACCGCTCCACTCCTTTACAGCAAGGACAGAGCCCAGCAGAACTTCTAATGGGTAGGAAAATCAGGACAAGAGTGCCCATTTTCCCAGAGAAATTGGTCCCAAAGGGGGGAGAAAGGCAGGTGTTCAGGAAGATTGACGCAGCTTTCAGGCAGAGGCAGAAACAGGATTACGATCGAAGACATTGCGCCAAGCCCATGTCAGACTTGTCAAAAGGACAGCCAGTTTGGGTTAAAACCCCAAGGGATGCCAAGGCTACGGTTGTAGAAAGATCGAGAGACAGATCATACCTCTTGAAAACGGACAACGGCTTGAACGTTCGTAATCGTCACCAGATCCGGCTGAGGATGGAAGGCGACGACAGTAACCATCTCGTGATCCCCAGAGAGTCTTCTATGTTGCCTCACCATCAGCCAGAATTACCAGCAGAGTCACTAGAGTCAGACACAACCCTTCATGATACTTCCACTACGTCTGACTACATAACGAAGTCGGGACGCCATGTCAGGCCTCCGCAGAGACTCGACTTGTAGACGAAGTTTCTGCTGTGTACAGTGTATTTAAGTTTTCAGAGTTATAGTTTCAGTTTCTGGTTGATGCGTTTAGAATTTTGAATGGTTTTTGAAATTGCTTGTGAGGGGAATGTGATGTCAAGGGACATGACTCTTATCTTTACTGTGGGGACAAGATAATTAGGGGAGTGGCACGCCCTTGGATGACGTCAAGAGTCCGGCGCGAAATAGGCAGACATCGTCTGAGAGACTCACTGAGGTATTCAGTCAAACTCAGGACCACGACGAGGCAACACTTATCTTGGACGGGGGCCCCCTGACAGACCCGACTCATCGGACCGCCAGGTAACTTTACAAACGTCCATTGTTACTTTGTTACAGATTAGGTAAACAAAACAGTGACCACTCACCTCACTCATGATTTCTGCATGAGTTGTGGGCGGGACTTTTAATAGGTATGATGGATTGCACTTCCCTCACCAGCTGTTGGAAATTTATAGTTAGGCCTACCCATTGGTCAACTTGGGTAAACATTCCCTGGATGGACTAACAATAAAGACAGGTGAATTGTTTATGATGGCCCGTCCACATCATGAGGGGGCTGATTCAAAATTTATAATAAAGTATCGGGCAATGCGAGACCACGCCTGGCCGCCTGAGGTAAGTAAATTGGACAGTGGGTTGATAAAAAAGGTAAACCCCCCCCCCCCCAACCTTTTTTCCTCTTTTTCGCATTCGTTCTTTTCTGTGTGTGTTAACTTGTATTATCTTTAAACAATCTCAGCAATTCTCATTTCATAATTTAGCCTGTGCCAGTACCATTCTGTATCTCCTCTTTTCCTACACTCACTCACACACACACACACACTCACACACACACACACACACACACACACATACACACACACCCCAAGCAGTCGGTGATGAAACCAACCTCCCAGCGTCTAGTGACGTAACCCATCACGGGCTAAGTGGCAAAATGGGCCCGCCACGGAGGGGACAAAAGCCCAAAAAGGAAGTGCAATATCTTGGTAGTAGAGAATCTTTTGCACTATGGCACGGCTAAAGTATGATAATTGCGTGCATATAGCAAAAAAAGTGTTGGTGCAAGCAATTGCGCATGTATAGACACTCCCATCCTTAGCAAACACTTCTTCTCTGGTTTTGAACTGACTTTGTATTGGAAACTCCTTACATCATCAGCAATAAGGACATGTTCCTAAAGGACATGAATTGTCAATGATTTTAAAATGTTTTATGTAGAGTTATATTTAATTCTTATATATATTTCCATTCATTTAAATCATAATGTTACAAAAATTTCTAATTGAAAAATAAATCAAACCATTTTGTTTCACAGCTGTATGGAGATGGTTTGAAACAACTCACTCGAAACACAGACAGAAACCTGTCAAGATTGGAGAAGGAGAAAAAGGAAATACTGCCAAGTAAACAGCGACATCTTGGTGGACCAGCACAGCCACCATTTGGTAAATTTCTTATATTGTGCATTTGTTTGTTAATAAATTCCTAAATCTTGCTTACTCACATGTCAAGAAAGGACAAATATGGAGTTACTCATTCCTCTTACTAAACATTTTCGTGACGTGGCAGATACATCATAAAGCAACGAAGGGATTAAATCCTAATAATTCATATCGTCGGCAGAGAATTCTAACCGTCTAACTCCAAATTTTCTCGAATTGCTTTTTTCCTTAAAATAGATTGACATAACGAATGGCTACGTCCTATTAAAATCTAGAACAATTTTGACAAACAAAAGTCTTGTTTTAAAGAGAAATTCTAACCGTATATTCCGACTGACTTCCGTGACTGAAGAATTCTAACCGTTTAACTAGTTTAGGTAGTCCGCCATTGTGGATCACGGCGATAACGTTACGCTCTGAAGGAGGCGTTTGATTATAAATAAAATTATTTTTTCCTTAAAATAGATCGACATGACGAATGGCTACGTCCTATTAAAATCTAGAACAATTTTGACAAACAAAAGTCTTGTTTGAAAGAGAAATTCTAACCGTATATTCCGACTGACTTCCGTGACTGAAGAATTCTAACCGTTTAACTAGTTTAGGTAGTCCGCCATTGTGGATCACGGCGATAACGTTACGCTCTGAAGGAGGCGTTTGATTATAAATAAAATTATTTTTTCCTTAAAATAGATCGACATGACGAATGGCTACGTCCTATTAAAATCTAGAACAATTTTGACAAACAAAAGTCTTGTTTGAAAGAGAAATTCTAACCGTATATTCCGACTGACTTCCGTGACTGAAGAATTCTAACCGTTTAACTAGTTTAGGTAGTCCGCCATTGTGGATCACGGCGATAACGTTACGCTCTGAAGGAGGCGTTTGATTATAAATAAAATTATTTTTTCCTTAAAATAGATCGACATGACGAATGGCTACGTCCTATTAAAATCTAGAATAATTTTGACAAACAAAAGTCTTGTTTGAAAGAGAAATTCTAACCGTATATTCCGACTGGCTTCGGTCACTGAAGAATTCTAACCGTCTAATTCGTTTAGGTAGCTCGCCATTGTGGATCACGGCGATTAAGTTTTGCTCTGATGGAGGCGTTTGATTTTAAATAAATGTAAAATCAGAAAAGGTTGCTTTTGTTAAAGGGTTGGTTGACTGTGTCGAGCCTGTGGAGATAAGGAGAGAGAAAGCAGAAGATCGTGGTCCATGAAGTACCATCTGCGAGTGAATGGGGCCAGAGTCAAAGAATGCACACTTTTCTTCTTAAGTCCTGTACTTTGTTACTAGTGTGTTCACATTGTTCTCACATGTGGGTTGGGTGTAGCAGAGGGTGAGGTTCCAGTTCAGAGAAAAGGGGTTAGGGAGGAGACTACAGCATCAAAGGTACTTAAACAGTTTCTTCGTGATCTGCCCAAGTTGCCGTCTCACTATTGCCAAAGGACTCCAGTAAGTTATACTTGGAACCTGTTTTCCAGAGCTTACAGGCAGTGTTCCGCCGTTTGTATAAAGAAAAGTATGAGTGTGTGTGTGTGGGGGGGGGGGGGATATGTGTATGTAAGGTCTCAAATGAATGCGAAGGTGCTCTAACTGCAAATAAATTTGCTCCTTGTGTGGCTGATTTTTTGTGATCTGATTTGACTCCAGATCATTATATTCAGATGGATGTGGTTGTATCAGAACTGCAAAGTCGCAATGAGTTCTGCACTGTTACATTTCAGCTCTGTCAATGGTAAAACTGTAACATAAAAATTCCTGGAGAAGGGCTATACACAGATGGAGTTGGACAGTGCTCACAGCACATCTACTACCCAGCTGATCATGTCAGGCTAATGGAAAAAAGTAGGAAAGTGAAGCCATATGTAGTCAAGTATTTGACTCATTGTATCTTTTCTGATTTCATCAAACTAACCAACCAGAGTTTACACACCAGATGGTCAAATTAAATACAAACTGAGATTTGATGATGATGGTCACATCTGCCTTTGAAGCGTGGCGGGTCCACAGACATTCTCCATAAAGACATGAAGGGACTGCCTCTGTACCAGGGTAGAAAGTTTAATTCGTCCATAGAGAACTTTAATAACACATGCAAGAAATGAAGTCTGTTGTGCCATCTGATTACCACAAGTTCTATGACAATCTAGAATTGAGTACGTCACCAGGGCGCAAGTCAAAACCCACGGTTAAGTCTAATTTGATATGCAGTGTATTGTGTTTTGGTTTATGTAGTTTATTTTTAGCCAACCAGAGCTTTAGCTTCATTGGGTAGAGCATTTTAAAGCCTCATAATGGTGCTTGGACAAGAGGATAATTCATTCCTGTTGACACTGGATGCTGCTATGGCATACCTCACCTTGATGACTTTCTATGTAAAATGTGTTATTTAATTAGGCCATACATTAGTTGGGGATGCATTATATGAGGTTTAGTTGAGCTTTAAAAAAAGCATATTACTTCTAGAGTCTTCCAACCAAGTTAAACCATGTTTTTAGAGTTAGAAGCATTTCAGTTTCTTCCACTGGAGAACTGATGGGTCGCTTTTCAATCTTGCTCGACTTCGAGCCAAGACCAAAATCAACAAACCAAACAAGAATACAAGACTTTTTCTTTGCCGGTGATGCTGCTGTTGTCGCTCATAATGAATCAACCCTACGAATAATCCTGTGTTTAAGAAGATTGAGATGGCTGTGCCATGTCAAGAGAATGGAAGACAACCGGATTCCAAAGCAATTTCTCTATGGACAACTTGCCCAGGGAAAGGGACCAAGGGGAAGGTCAAAACTGAGGTACAAAGACATCTGCAAAAACAGATTATCTAAGCTTGGAGTAGATGTCAGCATCTGTGAAGAAATAACCGAGGACAGGAAAACATGGAGGAAAATGATAAATAAAAGAACTATTATGCTAGTGACTAGAGAGCAAGCACTGGAACAGAATCTGTACTTCAAACAGGAAAAATTAGCCATAAAAGAAGCTCCATGAAAACAATTCATATACGGAAATTCTTCTCTGCCCCCCCCCCTCCCTCTCTCTCTCTCTCTCTCTCTCTCTCTCTCTCTCTCTCTCTCTCTCTCTCTCTCTCTCTCTCTCTCTCTCTCTCTCTCTCTCTCTCTCTCTGTCTCTCCCTCTCTTTCAGACCCCTACCCCCCTTCTCTCTCTCAGTCCCCCCCCCTTCTCTCTCTCTCAATCTCTCTCTCTCTCTCTCTCTCTCTCTCTCTCTCTCTCTCTCTCTCTCTCTCTCTCTCTCTCTCTCTGTCTCTCCCTCTCTTTCAGACCCCTACCCCCCTTCTCTCTCTCTCTCAGTCCCCCCCCCCTTCTCTCTCTCTCAATCTCTCTCTCTCTCTCTCTCTCTCTCTCTCTCTCTCTCTCTCTCTCTCTCTCTCTCTCTCTCTCTCTCTCACTCTCTCTCTCTCTTGTAGCTAGACAAGAAACCAATCCTTCTCACAATTTCCTTGAGAATGGAGGATCAAATAGATCTAGTAGCTTTATAGTAAAAACTTAACGACACACTCAATCTGTCGACAAGCCCATTGCCTAATTAGAATTTTGTGGAAATAAAATGCAACGTTCAGTTTTAGATATAATAAAACAGTATTATTGTTAGATTCTAGATCTACAGTACTATGTAGTACTAATTAGAACTTTTATCGTAGGCTTCCTGTTGGATTGACTGCAGGTGTAGTCATTTCGAGTTGTTCGGTAACACTAACGTGTCACGATGACTGAGTTAGACGTAACGAAGCGCGTGGCGTCCCCGCCGGGTTGGAGAATTCTGAACGAACAATTCGTTCGTCGACACTTGGACGGTTAGAAATCCAAAACTGAGCGGTCTATCCGTATAACTCTGGTTTAGCAATTAAAATAATAAAATTTCGGCACTTTTGTTTTAAATACTTAAAAGTAGAGTCATGTATTCCAGTCTAGCGCATTTAAAGATAGTAAATCCCCATAGGAGCCTTTGAATTCAGTTTTTTGTCTCTCCTGCAAAATTTACTAAATCGGAGTTGGACGGTTAGAATTTTCCGCGGGCGATATGTAATTAAGGTAACAATAAATTTATTTTCCTTTAGGATTAAATCATTATAATTATTTTTACATTTCTTCCCTCTTTCAGTGGCGTCATCCTGGCATGACTCTACAGTCATGTTTGCACCTTGGGGGACTCTGAGTACAACATCGAGGAAGTCGTCTTTAGCTGATGATGCCTCCACTGTTTCCTCTATCTCAGGTCGGCATACTTTGGAACTCTACTGGATTTTGTCAATTATCAGGATATAGAAGTGGGCTACTGTGAAAATAAAAAGGCACTACAATGATACTACTAGACATAACCGGTTAACCGTACCCTTTGACAGAAAGCAATTGTTATCGTTCTTTGGGTTTTAGTCTCAATTGCCCAATCATGATGAATGAAAGAATTTATGTCAATATGTAACTATAACTTGGACATTCTTTCATTGGCAACTGATTTCTTGAAACAAGATAACCAGAACACAGCTGTTTTATGTTCAAGAGGACAGTTTTGGTTTCTGTTTCATCATTCCCCTAATACTTCTTTTTCTTAATTGTAATGCAGTTGGTGGTTTACTTGCATCAGTTGTAATTTACAGGAAGTCAACTCATTAATTGACACATATCTCCTGAGGAGATACGAATAAAACAAATATTGAGAGAAGCAGAAGGAACTCACCTCATCAAAGCACTCTACAACCTAACTCAACCACAAAACCTTGTAAGTTTCCCTGTCGAAGAACTTTACAGCTTTTGTTTGCAAATTTATTTTTTTGTGACTCAGAAGAGAAGACAGAGCAATATAGCTGTCTTTAACATTGGATAGATATAAATGATTTTTCAGGAAAAACCTAGAAATGGTTTTGAAATCTGATTTGTGAGAATATCATAATACCGGTGTGGCTGCTTTCAAAGATATAATCCCCCCCCCTTCTCCCCCCCCCCCCCCAACCTACCCCTCTTTTTTTTCCAATGTTTTTTTAGCCTCATAACTAGGATGACTGACTTTAAGTCTTTTAAAACAATTTTTTTGTCCTCTCTGAAATAAGTGAGATTTTGGCTTTCTCTCACAGGTGCAACAAACTTTTGCTACTTGTGTTCCACCTTAGAAGAGCATCAAATGCATCTGATGAGAACTGTAAGTAATTCAAATATGTTGGCTTGTTTAGCATGCCATATAGCATAGAATATTGTGTTCATAAATGTGCTTTTTTACATTTCTATTTCGTGGCTGTGGATTGTATGTGTTCTTTGTTATGCTTGTTGTCATTGTAGTATTGTTCTAAACTAAGTAATTAATTTTTTGTTGTTGCAAAATTGATTTTCCATTCAGGTTAGGTGAGCAGTAAAATTAAATTTTATGTTTCACTATCTAAAGCATATATCAAAGAGCATCAAAAAGAGTGAAAAGAAACATCTGTTTAGTTCAGTCATCATGACCATTTTCATGAATTGTTGAAATTTAGCCGTTTTCTTGACAAGTTTGTGGTGTGAACTCAAGCCTTTGGCTTTTGTAGGCAGTTGATTAGCTCAAAAGTATTGTCTACTCTTTCTGTTCCTTTTAAGCTTTACTTTTGTTCAAATCTTAACTAGATGAAATCAAAGATAGTACATAACAAGATGGTTTTCTCCTCTCTTTGAGCCACTTAAAAAAGTTTCCTCAAAACCTGTTGGCGCCGTCTTTGAAAAAGAGTCCGCTTTCTGAACAGAGTTACCCTACTTGTGTGAAAAACAATAAAAGTGAAGCTAACAAGTTGTGCTATTCCTATTCTTCTTCTGAAAAAATGAAAGAGAGTTTCAAAACAAAGACTGTAGTGCCATCTGAAGCAATCCGCGGACTTCCGCGGACACTTTTTTGGCTAAGTGAACTATTTTGTTATGTACAGTCTTTGATGAAATGTGGCCATACCCCTATGTAACTGTAAGATAATGGAATCTTATACCTGAGCCAGTGCAAAGCAGTTGGATGTTACTGGAGGTTCATTGTCCTTTCTTTTCCTCAGAGAATACCAAAGAAAGTTGTGGTGAAGAAGCCACGCATAGTCTATCGTGCCCCAGTACCCAAAGTCAAGCCCAAAATTGAAGAACCAAAAGAAATTTTGGACTGGAGGTACAAGGTGGTCGTTTGGACTGGTGACGTTCCTGGGGCAACAACAGACGCAAATGTAAGTGATGAGTTCCAAATTCTCCTTTCCTATGTATCTTGCTTCTCTATTCTGAGAAGTTCAATAAATGATTTGCCATGACTGTCAGAATCAGTATTGCTAACAATAACAGGGCACAAACTCATGAATTTGTACACTGTAGACCTAAATATTTACAGAAATTGTTACCACCTGTTATTCTACATTCAGGTGTTAACGTCAATTTAATATCATGGATAGGCAATTTTCTTACCAACCGAACCCAGTATGTAAAAATAAAACATTCTTCATCGACATACATCACAACAAATACAGGGGCCCCTCAAGGATGTGTTTTGTCACCAGTTTTATTCACACTATACACGAATGATTGCCAAATAAACAACAATAACATCAAGTTGATAAAATTTGCAGATGATTCAACTATAATTGGGCTAATTCAGGCTGACCATAACGAAACCGCTTACCGGAATTTTGTACTTAATTTTTCTGAATGGTGTGAAAATCATAAGCTGCTTTTAAATGTGAAAAAAACAAAAGAACTTGTCGTTGATTTTAGAATAAAGAAACTGCCCCTGCAGCCACTCAAAATGAAATGTGAAAACATCGAGCAAGTGTCAGACTATAAGTATTTGGGTGTTACAATAGACAACAAACTCAACTGGCGTGTCCACACTTCTCTCCTGCATAAAAAAGTGAACAAAAGACTATTTTTTCTTAGAAAGCTAAAGTATTTTAAAGTTGATAAAACATTGATGTCCATGTTCTACCATTCAACCATAGAAAGTAATATCGATTTTTGTATAACAGCATGGGCCGGGAACACAAGACAACAAGATAAAGAAAAATTAAATCGACTAATACGGAAAGCATGTAAAATTTCAACATCTTCATTTCCCTACTTGGATGAATTGTACATAACAGCTTGCACTAAGAAAATTAATTCCATCTTTTTAGACAACAAACATCCCTTGTTCCCTCAAATAAAAACATCAGTCAGAAGTAAAAGACCCATGCTTCTGATCTGTAACAAAGAAAGATACAGAAGGTCATTTTTACCATCATCTATCAAAATGCTTCCATCTTAACCATCTATCTTGTTTAGTGTACTTACGACCTTAGAGCATGCATCAAAATAACATTGAGTGTGTATCTAGCTTACGATTATTATTGTTAATGCTGCTGCTCATTTATATTATGTATGTGATTGTAAGCCTACTTGTGTGTGCATGTGCGTGCACGTGTGTACGTGTGTGTGTGTGTGTGTGTGTGTGTGTGTGTGTGTGTGTGTGCGTGCGCGTGCGCGTGTGTGTGCGTGTGTGTGTGTGTGTACTCGTGGTGGAACACCAAACCAATGTGCCAGGATCTGGACAATAAAGATGTATCTTATCTTATCTTATCTTATCTTATATGGAGCAATGAGAAGTCACTTCTTCCTTACTAAAGGCGTCAATATTACAAAATTGTTGCCAAAATATATCAAAATCACAAAAAACGTAATTTCTTTATACCTAATCAAAAATTTATTTTTGTTCTGTCAGCATATTGCTGCAACAAGAATTAATCCTCTTCACCCTTTTTTTTTAAGGGAAAACCTTTTTCTGATTATTATCAATCACTTTGTCATAAGCAAATATGTAAGGGACAGAAAGAAAAAGGAAAGAAAAGACATCACATATTCTATGGGCAACTAAAATAAAATCAGTTTACAATATTCTTTTCTCAATCATAGAATGACAAGTGGCTTCACCTGTCCTCTTATTCACTAGCATACACTCTCAGCTTGCATACATTCATATACTCAATGATTATGTGACAGCATATTATGTGCATGCTCACACATACACACACACACACACACACACACACACACACACACACACACACACACACACACACACACACACACACACACTCACTCACACATACACACTCACACGCACACACACACACACATACACACACACAGTTACACACACACACACACACACACACACACACACACACACACGTGCACATGCACACACACTTACACATACATTATACACACCCACAGACAGAAAATTAGATGCTTATTTGGTATGGAGTATGTTTAAAATTTGAACTCTATAGACTCGGCTTTAATATTTTTTGCCCCAGACAATGCTTAACTATTATCTCATATCAAATGTAATAAAAATCTAGTTGAATTGGGCCTTTCTTATTGTTTCAGGTGTATATATCTTTGAAAGGAGATCTGAACTTCCTGTATAAGGCAAGACTTTGTCGCGGTAACCACACTCAAAAGTTTTGTTTCTGTCGTGGCTCGAGAGAGACTTTCTTCATCAAGTCCCCACGTCTAGGAAATTTGGAAATTCTTTCAATTGAGGTTTGTCAAAAGTTACAGATTGGATTGCATAGGGCTGGGTCAATTAAAGGCGGCTTCAGTGCACACTACAAATGGACACCTCCCATCTAGTGTAAATTTGATCAGAATAGAAATTTTTGACGAGCACATGGTGTTACTGAACACAAAACTTACTGCTGCCAACAAAGTAATTTCTTTCCATAAAGGCTTTAAGTCCTGACTGCTTCATATTGCAGTTGCTTGAGAGGTTTTTGAATACTACATGACATAAGAAATGTCGATAGCTTTCCGGATCCATCAGTGTCAGCTTATTCAAATCTGCACTGTCCATTACCCAATTCTGCACGCACACTTGACACCTCCAGTCATTGACCTTGACAAACAAATGCATTTGTTTATTAAGGTCACAATCGAGTTTGGTCGAATTGTGCTATTATGGTAGCTTTTATCCCTCTGTGGAGGAAAATCTGGCTGGTCCCCACTTAATCTGAATTAATTCATTTGGCAGTGTGCACTGGATAGAAATGTTTCACTTTGCTGCTGCTTTGATTGTCGCATGTTGTGTTATTTTAAATAAGATCTAATTATTAAGTTCATTTGAAAGTTAGCTCAAGTCATTTTTGTTCTTATATTATAAAGATGTATTCAATTTTTAGTCAGAACACCATGCATTGTCTATGTGTTGCTAATGTTGCTACCTGTATCTGCAAAGGACCCGAAGCTTGCTTTCTTTAATTAGAATGGAGAATTCATTAATGTCTGTTATTGTTTTGTATACAGAACTGTTGATGAGAAGATGACATGTTCATGCTGGTAATGATAATGAATTATAGAATGCTAACATGATGAATAATACTTTCCCTTGGAAGTCTGAACTTGTTACTGCAAAAATTTAGGCTTCATCTAGCGTTGATTTTAAAACTGTACATTTTAACATACTTTTGGTTTGCTTGAAAATAGTCAGAGCTGATATGAAGATCAGCTCCTGTTTGTTTATTATTTGAGGTTGTCTCTAATTGATTCAGCATCGTACCTGACGTATCTATGTATTCAAATTAAATGTCAATAGGACCAATTTTCTTTTGTTTTCAACTCAAAAGTTATCTGTATTTCAATGTTGAAAGTGATTTTTTCCACCACTCTATTTGTGAAGCGTTGTGATAAAATCAGGCGCTTGTCAACATACTGAAATCGAAGATATCAGCAATTTTCCTTCACTTTGACAATTTGTTTTTAATTTTTGTTTTATGTCCATTTAAAAACATATTTCTGTGCGGATTTTACTAAAAAAAACATCGATTAAAGGCACAACAAATGCAAATTTCAGTTTTCAAAGACTTTCAAGCTTTGGAAATCACCAAACTTTGGCGACCATTTTTTCACTAATTTTACCTCTGAAACCAGGCGTAAATATCCCGACTTCTATTCATGATAGGCTTGCTTTTTTTCCTCAAAAAATGATCAAATAAACAAGCTTTAAGATGATATCAATAACTCCAGATCCCCAAAAATTGATGAACGCCTGATTCCACTGCATTGTGACACATTTTTTTTTTTCTGTGCAGCATGATGGGCTAGAGAAGCGTCACAGCTGGTACTGTGAGAAGGTGGAGATTACTTGTATGAAGACTCACCGACAGTGGGTGTTCACCTGCAAGAATTGGCTCTCACTGCATCATGGAGACTATAGCATCAGGAGAGATTTGCTTGCCAACCAAGTGGAGAGAACGTCAAATGGTATAAATGAGATTGACAGGATTCATGTGACAGATATTGAGATTTACTTATCCCTCTTCACAATGTTAATTAATTTTAGTTCTCCTTTACTATAAGTCAAATAGTAAAAATCTGTTTGAAGAAAGAGATGATGTAGGCTACCATAAACAGAGCAATCACTTCACAACAGCCATTTTAGAATTTGCAGCTCATTTCATAGTGTGCCATTTTTGTCTGTTATAATGTAGCCCTTAGATGGAAAACACGAGCTTTGTGATAGACAAAACAATGGATGAAGTTATCTCTTTATTTCTCTTTCTATTGTTATAACTTTTACGTAGCTGTCTCTTATAATAAGCTAACAGATGTCGATGAAAGCTTGTGACATGCAATATGCTTGATGGAATTTTCCATAGCATGTGAAGTGCATGTGTGGTTAGCAGTCAAGGATTAAAGTATTGTGGCTCTTCGTTATGATTTGATTATATACACAAAACAGATGATTAAAACTTACAATGGAGCTTAATAAAAGAAAACATTGAAATATGCATATATGCTTTTTGCAGTAAAATATTGTTGTTATCCATCCAGTTACAATACTATACTACTTTATACATTAGGGCTTGAGGGTACTGCAATACAGAGTAAAACCATGATTGTATTTTGCATGTTCAAGCTCTCATTTTTTACTAAAATAATTTTGTTTATAGACTTTTATGCTGAGGACATCATAATCACTTCTTTTTGTTGGCAGAATATGAGCTGACTGTAGTCACAGGAACTAAGCGTATGGCTGGCACAGATGCCAACGTTTTCGTCACTTTTCATGGTACAGACGGGTTCTCTCCAAAGATCAAACTGACAGCAGATGGTCAGAGACAAGTTAAGAACTTGTTTGAAAAAGGAAGCCAAGACAAATTCCATTTAGCCTTCAAAGATATTGGAGAAATAAGGACTGTGAGGTAAAGACTTGTGAAGTTTAAGTTTTAATATCTCTCGATATTTGCACTAACTTAATCCTCTTCAACCTTGTCAGGCACAAATCAATTTGTTGGCTATGAGTTGTTAAAGGATCACTTAATTTTTCCTCCAAGGTAGTTTTGGTTTTTGATTATGCTGATGCATGCATGTAAGGGAAAAAAAAGAATTTATTTCTCAAATTATACCTCTATCAAGAAGTGTGCCTGCAGGAAAATGTGAGTTGACTGTATTGCTGGGGATCTTTGTTCCTCTTATTTTTTTCTCTCATTTATTTTTTGTTTGGGCTTACTTTTGTTTGCAGAGTTGAGCATGACGGCAAGGGCCTTGCAGCAGGGTGGTTTTTGGACAGGGTGAGTCTCTCACCTTTTCTGTATGTTCCTTCAATACATTGTGGGCTTATAACACACTGTGCTGAGGTTGAATAATAATATGCTTTGAGAAAACTGCTTTTGATATGTTCATAATAATATCTGCATTAACATTCTTCTCCAGTAGACTAGTCAAATGGATAGATCCTGTAAGCAATCAACTTTAAAAGCCTGCCATTTGAGATTTGAACCATGCTCTTCATTCTCATAGCCTGGCTTGACATCAGCTATGGTAATGCAATAGCATTTCCACTTTTTATTTGCTCTGAGAAATGGATCTCTTTGGAGTTACACAAGTTTAGCACTCTCTGTATAAAATAGGACTAAAAAGTGTTGACATAGACTGAAAACATTATTGATCATTTACTGCATTGTTTCAGATGATACTACAAAACATCAAACAACCCAGCATCATCTACTACTTCCTGCTCAACGGGTGGCTGGCCAAAGACGTCGGGGACGGACACCTGTGGAGGGAGATCAGGGCAAAGAAAAAGCTTGCTAAAGAAATTACCACAGGTTGGTCATTCTTTGTGTCTCAATGATCAGAATAATCCTTGGATTGTTTGAAAACATAGTTAAAAGTAAAGAATAGCCCCCCCCCCCCTCTTCAAATTTGTTGACATGCAGCCCAACTTCTGGGTTCCTAGTGGGGATCACAATGGGTCACAGCTACGTCTTATGAGCTGTAACCGTCCTGATGCATAAATACATATTAGAATGGGTTAAACTTTAATTTTATTAGAAACATCTTTTTATCATGTTAATAAGATATTTTTAAAGCGCTTTTCCTCTTTTTCTTTTTTGCTATCCAATCAGCACATTAATTCCTTTTTCTCAGTTGCTGTGAAATGAATACTAACATTATGTTCAAAGAAGCATTATCTTAGTTTAGGATTTTGCTAAAAATGCTTCTCCCTTCTCCTTATAACGCCATTCCCACTACCAATAACTGAACTCAATGAACAGACCAGTATAGCTGCTAAATTGGCAGCATTTATTAAATTCATATAATTTGAGCTGCTAGCTGTACTTGGACGAACAGAGTATTTTCTTTTCTCGACATTCAACCTCTTCTGTTCAAAAGTTCGTATACCTTGCCTGTTTTAGTTTATTTTTATGATTTTTCTTAGGTCTTACTCAAGGATCCTCATCCGAAAAGATTTTTTAGAGCCGACTTGGGTGCTGCTAAAAGATGAAATAGAAAAAGAATCACATTTGGTCCTGCAAATGTTCACCCATCCTGATGAGGGATTTCTCACAAAAATTAACATTGTCAAAGGCAGTGAAGTGTTCCCTTTGTCTTCATGCCACATATTGTGGGTTGCTTTGAACTTAAATCATTTTGGTCTAGTGCTGTGGATCCAAATGAAATTAGAAGTCAAAGCAATAATTATGCACAATATGTTGCACTTCATGTGTCATGAGTTCTGAGCAGCTGCCAAGAAACATGTAAGACAATAGAAAAATACAAGATTTACAGCTCACATCATGATGTGATTCAGTCATTTCTTCCCAAGTTTATCTATAGGGGGTCAACATACCTTGGATTTGTATAAGACTGCTTCCCGCTAGCTCTTATGAACTAGTTACCTTTTTTTAGCTTAATGCATATATGACTTATTTTTTGCACTCTTTATTTTTTAACATATTTTCAGCTTCTTACATGTAACCTCTTCTTTGCATTTATTTTTCTTACACACTTTTAGATTCAAATATACGACTCCATTCTCTCTACAATTATGTTTAATACGTTTTTACCGTTATACATCACTTTTTCTTTATTAAGATTATCTTTTAAAAGAAAAGCCGTATACATAATATGACATATTACATGTAGAATTAATATTTGAATACATGTTTTTTGCTGTGTACAATAACTTATTCTTTTAAAAATTATTTCTTTAACTGTCCACCACCTGAATTTGCAGCGAAGGGACGCAGAGTGGTGGTGATACAAGGTTCAAGACTTTTTTTTGTTTTATCAGATTTGAGTACTTTGTGCATGGTGTGTGCTCTTCTAATTGTGAGAAAAACTTTCAAGTAGAACAATAATTATCGATGGTGTTTTTCTGTAATATTCTTGTGAAGTTGATCACCACTCTTTGCTTTTTGACAGTATTGTTCTTGGTTAGAAAAATATATTTCTTGGTTAATAATAAGTTTGTGAAGCAAACAGGAAATGAACAAGTGAAAACTAAAGTAGAGCAAATTATTTTTCTGCATATTTTGTTTTTCGTAAAAACATTTAAGTGTGTCACTCTGAAACTACAGTAAAGTGATGCATAAAGGTACAGAAAGAAAGTTTGCATGTTTATTTCTTGATTAGACAGTCTATCAATGTTCACTTTTTTTTGGAAATCACATCCACGTATACATTATGGGTTGTTAACTGTATCTTTGAGAAAAGTAGAGTTTTTGTCATGAACACGACAAGAAAATAACAATTGTCTAGCAACCCCTGTCGCCTGCTCCTTCCATCACTGAATACACAGAGTCCCACTATATTTGATAGATCAGAAACAAGAGCTAGGAAGGTCACATCTAAAAAAATGAAAGTGAACGTGTGTGGGGCTATTTTTTTGTAAACTGCTCCAAGCTATGGTGGAGGGGGGGGGGGGGGTTCATGTTTCTATTGTCTGATTCTGCTTTTTGTTGAGATGTGTCCATTATTGTGCTGACTTGTTAATTAACTTCAACGCATCTGGAAAAGCTGGAGACTATCAGATATCAGTGTATAAATTTAGATTTCCGGGAAAAGGGCATTTGCAAGGCACAAACACATTCTGGTGGGGGGGGGGGGGGGGGAATGGCTGTCCCCATAACTGAAAAACTGGCAAAAATTATTGTTATGAATCCATATTTTTAGACTGGTTTGTTTAATTTTTTTTGTTAATTTGGAGCTACTCATCGTTTCATTTACTTTTTCCTCATTCTGATGGTCTCAAGACATTATAGTTCTGCCTTCATTAGTTATGATCATAATAGAAATACTGGTGTATGGCATAAAGTGGTATTCTATGTTTTATTCCTTTTTTTGTTTTCAAAAACATCAGATAAGAGTAGAAAACAGTTAAAAATGGAACTGCAATGATTGCTCGTATGTCAATTTTTATATTGTCTGTTAAGTTAACTAGGCATGCATCCTGTCGTGTACAGAATGAAAATTTGCCATTTTCATTTCTCTTTCGTTTTTTGTCTTAATCGTAATGAAGTGTTCACAGCTCTATCCCTACATGTTGTTGAGCAGTGCTTGCCAGCCTGGGCCAAATTGCCCACTACTAGTGAGCAATTTGATCATTTCAGTGGATGGTGGAGATGACCTGTGTAGTACTGAAAGTTTGGAAATACAGTGGGTGGTACAAAAATATTAGACTGTCAAAGGTGGCAAAAGTGGGTGCTGGCTATGAAAAGGTTAGCAAGCGCTGTTTTAGAGTTTAACCTGTTTGCATTCTTGTTGTACCCTCTCTTATCATCACTCTGACTTTTCAGTTGTCGTAAACTATTATATGTATTATAACTCAAGATTACATTCGTGCTGCATAATTCCTTTGCCTGCACAAAGCGTCTTTGAACTTCCATTGATCCAAGTCTTGTCGGATGCAGTTTTAAGTGCTCCAATGAAGTGGTTCATTGTAATGTCAAAGCAAAAGCGGCAAGTGTACACATCTGAAGGTTCCTTTTCGAGTCTGTTTTACTCATTATTGACAAAACACCTGAAGTACCTAGTGTTAAGAAAATGGGGTGAGAGGAACTTTTTTTCTCATGTTTAGCACCTCCATTCAAAGACAAAAATTTTTGGAAAAATGCAGAAAAGGGTCTTTAAAAAAAAAAAAACATGCATCTGAACTGAAATATTTTCCAAAAGAACTTCATTGTATTTGTATAATGTATGGTGAACTTTCTGCCTGTCCTCAAACCTGTCACAATTGTACATGTTGGCAAGTTTTGCATGCCCAGCCTTTCATTTGACAAATATATGTGCATGTATATGTGGATCTACCATATTATAAAATGCCTCTCTCTATTGGTTCCTCTAAATTTGGGCACGCAAAAGGAACTCGATTTTTTACTCTGTCTTCAAGTAAGAAAATATGAATGGGAGGGAGAAAAAAATGCTAAGTTTGCATTTGCATTTCATTTCGTTCTTTGCCCATTTAGCTTTCTAATGAACAATTTCCAAGACAAACATGAAGATAAAGAGTATGATTTGATTACAAAGAACTAGACCTTCATTTATATTATCAGGACGTCAGAAATTCTTCTCATGACCAGAAATATCAAGTCCCTTCATTACTTTTCTTTCACAATAACAGCAGTTTAGCAGTCTGCATGGAAATCATTTGTGGGAGCAACACTGTTCTAAGTCCATGTAGGCATACAGTTTAAAAAAGTAAAATTTAATTGTTGCTCTCTATGAGAGACAGATCTAGTTTGATCAAGTTTGTAACAGAAAGTGACTGAAGGAAAAATTACTAGTCAAACAGCATAATCAGAATAATATTTACCTGCACAAGCATTTTGATATTTTGTTTCCAACTCCGGTACCATTCGTTAATTTGCATGAACATTAATTTCCCAGGAAAACCTGTCAGTTATCAAGTAACAGTACGCACTGGGGATGTTCGCTACGCAGGGACGGACGCAAATGTCTACATCATCATCCACGGGAAGAAAGGCAAGACAAAGAAATTGTTCATGGACGACACTAGAGACAATTTTGAGAGGGGTCAAACAGAAGTCTTTGAGGTCAGTTACCAAGTTTTCATAGAAGAGCTTTTGGTCTTTTTCTTTTTTTTTTTCTTGATCTCATCACATGTGAAGACCAGTGTCTATTAAATACTGTGCCATCCTAATAAGCCCCTCTATTGGCCCATACAGCTTCTCCTGTTGTGTTGATCAGGTTGACTATCTTCATAAGATATTATCATACTCAAACAGTCAGATTATGGTTATTTGTTATAGATGGTTGAGCGTGATTCTTCATTTTACGACGTGTTATGTTTTTTTAAAGATTGAGTCTGTCTTCCTTATTTCATCCGACATTTCAATTGACTTTTGTTATATGTAGTTGGCAGTGGGTCTGTTGTGGCCTCATGCTACCATAATGACCAAAATCAGACTTGAACTAAATCCAAAACTGACTCAATGTGGCACTCCTTTTATAATACTTTACCTCCTTTTCATAAGAATTCAAAAACAGAAACCATTTTAGTATGCAGGTTTTTGACGGTTACCACTGATAGGCCCTCCTTCTTTTTTTCCCCCTCTTTTGTATCTGTCAGTGTGTCTTTCTTTTCTCCGAATGCATAAAGTTGATGTGCTTCTCTTTACTCAACTACTGTTGTACCCACTGGTCATAAGTCATGGCTCAACATCCTTTTTCTGTTTCTCTCAGGTGACTGCCCTGGACACAGGAGAGATCACGAGGATTCAGATTGGGCACGACAACTCAGGGCCTGGTGCTGGGTGGTTCTGTGAAGATGTGAGTTGGTAGATAAGTGGGGGGATGATATGAGGGGTGGGGAGGGGGAGTGGTGGGAGTAGGAGGGGTGGGAGAAGGAAGGGTAACTGGTTTGGGAAAGAGGAACAAAAGAAGAAATTTACATCTTATTGCATGATTCTGATAATAAAAATTTAGAGACCAAGATGCAGTAAAACATGAATTATATGTCCCTCACATGTAGGTGTTGCGTAGGCCTCGGGTAGATTTTATACTTGACAAAATAAATTTTACTTGATACAAAGTGTTAAGTATAATTAGATGTGAATTTTTATTGAAATATCTCTTGTTGATAGGCATTGACTGTGTCTCAGGTAGATTGTATCATTGATTTGTACATAAATAATTTAGTAATGTACTAAAAACAGGAAAGAAATACCACTTCTAAAGGTCATCTTGGCCATACTCACTTTGAGTTTAACAGAAGGTAACTTAAAGCATGCCAAAAGCCGACTTGGCATCACCATGAACTATGGTGCGGATGGCCAAAGTTTGAATTCTCAGCTTGATCTTTTTTAACTTGGGTTGTTTTGAGGGTTCCCATGGCTCTCCACCACTCCATGGCTCTCCTCCACTCCATGGCTCTCCTCCTCCACTCCATGGCTCTCCTCCACTCCATGGCTCTCCTCCACTCCACTCCATGGCTCTCCACCACTCCATGGCTCTCCTCCGCTCCATGGCTCTCTTCCTCCACTCCATGGCTCTCCTCCTCCACTCCATGGCTCTCCTCCACTCCATGGCTCTCCTCCACTCCATGGCTCTCTTCCTCCACTCCACTCCACGGCTCTCCTCCACTCTATGGCTCTTCTCCACTCCATGGCTCTCCTCCACTCCATGGCTCTCCTCCATTCCATGGCTCTCCTCCTCTCTATGGTCCTCCACTCCATGGCTCTCCTCCACTCCATGGCTCTCCTCCACTCCATGGCTCTCCTCCACCACTCCATGGCTCTCTTCCTCCACTCCACTCCACGGCTCTCCTCCACTCTATGGCTCTTCTCCACTCCATGGCTCTCCTCCACTCCATGGCTCTCCTCCATTCCATGGCTCTCCTCCTCTCTATGGTCCTCCACTCCATGGCTCTCCTCCACTCCATGGCTCTCCTCCACTCCATGGCTCTCCTCCACTCCATGGCTTCACCCTATTGGGACTGAACTTTATATTTGAAAGTACTGCCTGTAAAATGGCCTTACAGTGTTGACATCCCATACCATACATACATATAATTTTCCCGCATTGCCAGCACATTCAATTGTTCATAAAGCAGATATTCATCTACTCCTTTTCAGATCAAAATCAAAAAGTTTTTGAACAGAGAAAATGTTGTGGAGTTTTTGAAAAACCTCAAGAAGAAGAAAAAACCAAAGAAGAAGCACAAGAAACGCCTGTCAGACAAACTGAAGGAAAGAGCGCTAGCAGACATACCAGAAGACGTCACTGAGGATGAGGAGAGTGAGTCGGAGGATGATGACAAGGAGGGAAGTTACAGAAACGTCTTTGATCGAGAGGGAAAAGTTGTCAAGGTAAACACATGAATGGTCTTCTGTTACCAGGAATTACTGAGTTTAGGGAAACATGAAAGGAAAAAAAAAAGATCAACCTTTTTTCTGTCTATTTGGGGAGTGTAGGTTTTAAATTATGGCTTTTCATTGGTACATTTTTGCCTACAATAATTCATAGATTACAACTCATCATGCAACTGCCTCCTCACAGCTCCACTCTTTGAACTCTGGTAACTTAAGCCTACAAGGCTTGTGTATCTGAGCACCATTGGACACCGCAGCTTGCTTGCAAATCCAAAGGATGAGGCTTTAGTCTGTGCAAAAATGAAGAAAAGCAAGCTAGTCCTTTGTGAGCATTGTTGACAGAAACCACAAACACCTAGTTTTTACTAGCTTTAAGTAAGTTAGTCAAAGAGAAATGAGCTGTACAAATTAGACAACTAGCTGTTTCTCTATAGTCAGAAACCTGCCAGATTAAAAACTGGACTCAAGAAAGAGTGAAATCAAATTTAAAGCGTTTTTCCTGTTTGGGGGCGAAGTCGTTTTACTAACGTATTATATACAGCCAGGCATGGATAACTCGAATACAGTGGGTGGTTTGGCGCTCATATGACCTTATGCAGTTTCGAGCGCCGTAAAACTCTCTACTATAAAAAAAAAAACAGTGGGTGGTTGGCGGGTGCTCTGGTGTGGTTTGCTTCTTCTTTCCTTTTAAACATCTATCGTCATTATCTCCCCCTTCTTCTTTTTTATGTTTGTTACTCTCTCGTAACACCTCTAATCTTCTGGTGCTCATATGACCTTATGCAGTTGCGGGGGCCGTAAAACCTCTACTAAAACTTACTAACTTGAACATATCGGGATTGACAAATGTGTTCGACACATCCATAATTCAGGTCAATTGATAACAAAAAATTAAAGAAATAACAGTCAGGAAATGGCAAATTGTATGAGGTGTCCGTGATTTAGAATTTTCGATGTTTGTATTATCAGTGCCCAACTGTATGTCTCTGTCCCAGCACTTTCTCCAATAAATGTGCTCCAGATGTTTTTCATATCTTTGATCACTTGCTGGTGTGGTCCTTTGATGTTGTTTGGATAATAACTCAATATCAGTCAACATTGGCATGATATTCTCGTATTCAATTTCTGTGCAATTCATTTCAGGTCCCAGTCTATGAAGAGTACTTCTTTGTGTGCAAGAACTGGCTGGCCACTGATGAAGCTGATGGCCTGATTGAGCGAGAGCTGGAAGTGAAGAAGCAGTCAACATTTTTCCAAGACAGAGACTGGCAATCTACTTAACAAATTATAGTTTTTTAATGGGGGGTTTTTGTGATGCTTTTATTTTCAAATGTGCATTTCAACACTGTTCAGCACATGAATTACTTATTGTAAATGTCAATGACAGTATTCTTTGACCATGGCAAATGTATAAAACTTAAAACTCAAAGCTAGTCTGTGAATTCATTATGCCAAATAACTTGACATGCTCATCAAAATGTATGTATGGAAATGTTTCTGAAAACATTTGAAAGTTTGCTGTAGTCAAGAACTTGTAAGTGGGCATTGTTTCTATTTTTCTCCCTTTTAGAGAGTTCTTTATTTAAACTGTTTTTAAAAAAAACAACTGTCAAACACTGTATAAGACAGATAAATATTTATATTTGTGCCTTTTATCATGATCTCACTGTGATCCACTTTCTGAAGCTCCCACAGTGGGCGGTTAGAAGGTGCCGCTGGTGGAAGGTGCTACTTCTTTACCGTTGTTTCTATCTTTGGTCTTGCTCTGTCCTAGCACTAAAAATGCTTTGATGAAGTTGATGTTCTTCTCCTTACTCAAACTAAAAGACATTGCCTTCTATTCTACTATATTTGAAGAAGTACAACTATTCCCCATCCTCTATTCCC
>NW_004797291.1:1081567-1085294 GCF_000002075.1 Aplysia californica | reverse complement strand
TAAAAAAGTACATGGGAGATTGTTTGTTGTTTGTTACTGGGTTGTGGTTTTTTCTAACTGATCTCACTTTTCATTTCATTGGATGTGAAACAAATTTCATATAAATACCTAATTGAATTTTTTTTTTTGGTAGCTGTAAGTCAAAATAACAAAACATGTCTGTAAATAGTAAATAAAACCTTTTAATAATAATAACAAATGATATTTATAGCGCCCAATCCAGATTAAAGTACACAGGCTCTGGGCGCTTTATAATACAATAGAATGCACAACAGTAACATAACATGTGTTCTGACTAAAAGAAAATCACTCCACATGTTCATCTTATTAATTTAAAAACAGAAATGACTTCAGCTGACATTTGAATGAATCAAAGGATTTGATCTCTCTTATGGTACTTGGTAAAGCATTCCGGATCCTGGGGCCTTGATATTAAAATGCCCTTTCACCTATTGTTTTAGGTTTCATAGATGGTAAAACAAATTTCTTTTTGTCAGCTGATGACCTTAAACTGGGAACTGGAATGTACAGTCACAACTGTTTTGATAAATTTGAGGGCGCATTATCGTTCCAGCATTTGTGACATAGGGTGGCCAACTTGTACACAATTCTTTTCTCATATTTAAAGTTTGGTGAATGGGAAAAACATTCAAATTATGAATAAATTGAGAGAGTTTGAATGATCATGTAACAACTGTGGGTACAGCACAATTTGCTTGATAACATTTGTTGTGTAAGCTCAGGCTTAATTTTGAGTTGAGAGTTATGCTGTACTCACTGTATTTGACTGATGTTTTTATTTTCATACTATATGCCATTGGTGTCTGTGGATATTCTCTTCACCTTGCTTTCAAAAAGTGTTGGTTCGATTTCTATGTGGGGAAAGATGTTTAATCAAGTGTCTCTGTTATTCTACCAGTTTGACCATAAGGATCCGAGTCAAATCAGCCTGCCTCGTGTGCGATCTAAATTATGTGAATGGAGATGTAAAACATTCTAACATTTTCATTTCATTTTATAGTAGGCCTATTCTTTCAGAAGAAAGTCAGTTCGAGTCTATGTGATGTAACACTTTGAAATCTAAGGTACGCTTCATGTAGCTTTTTGTTAAAGCGACTGCTCGTGCTGAAATAGCACTTATTGACTGTCCATTTTGATATATTCACACTTGTTCAGGATGACCATCCATTGTCAAAGAGAAAAGTGGTTAACCCAGACAGGTTGGACAGCATCATTATAATATTTAAAAAGCATAAGGGGAGATGTTAAAGGTGATTGTTTGTACAGGTTATTGTTAGACTGTATCTCAATTGTCACACTTTGTGTCATCAATGCTATAATTCTTTTAAGCTAAGGTAGTCCAACTTGGTTTATTGTGCTCTTTACTATGCTTTTTGCTTGTAGAATTTCCCATGCAATCTGTACAATTTATCAACCACATTCATGTATGCTCATGACCGTATCCCTATTTATCAGCCTTCTTTCCAAAGAATTAAGTCAAATTGTGTACCAATTACTGGAGCTTAGACAGACTGATGGTTCTTATTTACTGTTTACTTTTACATTGATTGGGGCAATTCTCTGTATAGCAACTGTGACTGCCCAACCTTTTATTTTGTCTTTCAGAATTCCTTGTGTAAGGGTACATCTTTTTTTTTTTCAAAACTACTGCACAAGCATCATGCTTCATGTCATTTGGCTGATTTCTCCTTTTTTTTTCTCTGTAACATTATTGTACTCATTCAATATTATGTATTTTACAAACCAGTTTAGCTCCACTGAGGTTGGAGAGTTCCACTGGTACTGGCTGTACTTCTTTACTATTTCCCAGTGTTATCTGTCTGCTCCTCCTGCTTTTCCCAGCAGTTAATGACCATTATTGTGTAGGCATGCTTCTCTTTTCCCCTAACCATGCTTCTATTTTCCACAAACGGAAGTCACTCTGTTTTAAATCTGCTCGAACTGTGATCCTTGCAATATTTCATGCTGATGGGTGGGTGGAGGGTGCCACTGAAAAGTACTCTCCCACTGTTGTTTATGTTTATCTGTCTTGCTTTTTACCTGCACTTAGTGGCCATCATTCAGTTGATGTGCCTCTCTTTACTCAAACTCAGTATGTTGAGAGAACACTTGCTGTTGGAATAGAAGATTCAATTGATCAAGCTATTTCTTTTCTTTCCCTCTCTGTTTTTTCTGTCCATCTATTTTGCTCTTTCCCTACACATAATGATAATTACTGTGTCAATCTGCATCCCTTTACTCAAACAAATCAAACAATATAGTAGTTGAGAGTTTTCTGGTACAGTCTGTCCCTTCTTCTCCTTCCTGATCATTGCTACTGCTACTTGTACGACTAATATTTAGATCAATGCATGTGGTTAGAAGGCATTACTGGCACATCCTAACTGTTTGTCTTGCTTTTTTTCCACTCTTTAACTCAAACTAAATGATATGTTTCTTGTAAAATACGATTTTTGTCATGTTGATCCGTCCAAGAGAATCCAATGAACTGTTAACAGGAGTAGGTAGATAGTGTAGAGCTCTTCAATCAGTAAAATTATCCATCCTTCAGTCATATTGTTTGTCAGGTACTGGATGATGAATGGCCTGATGACTTTAATAAAGGACAAAATATTAAAAGAAAATTGATAGTTGCTTCATACTTTACTATCGGCTAATTCTATTTTCTGAGGGGACAAAATCATGTTGGAATTCTCATATAGTCTTCCTTGAGCAGAAGGCAGAAGGAAATTACAAATCTAAGTTAAGATAGTTCATGGTACATAAGAAAGATTGTTTGAGGAAAAGATTATGTCAAAATAACAGGAGATGACGTTTGAATTGAAAAACAAAACACAACAGAATAATAATGTTTGCATTAGGAAATTTAATTTTTCATTATTTAAATGATTGATTTTTCAGTTCTGTGCAATTGATTATAATGTATTTGAATTCAATTGAACATCCTGTAAATTGTTATTTATTTATGTCATTGCTCAAATACTGTGACTTCTCTGTTTTACTTGGTTGTGGACAACAATTTTTCCTTGACTGTTATTACCGTAGCGAAGTGCTCTTTATGGCAAATAAAAATAATGATACAGTAGTTGAGAAAAATCCATCACAAATGTGTCCTTTGTTCTTTTGAAATTACATGTATAACTTTCCTTCATTGTTATTGCCACTAGGTGTCATTTTTCTCATTGTTATCCTTATTGTGAGGGAGAGGTGGGTGTGGGAGGGAGGTGGGTGGGAGAGAGAAAGATCATTCCAGGGTCTGCAACTTTTCTCAGTCTTGTATTGACTTAATATGCAAACAAAATACAAGGGTGGGTTTCCTAGTGTATGATATTTCTTATTATGTGTACCAACAGTGCTGGAACTGACTGATGATGTTGATGGCCTTAGTTCGAATCCCCAGAATGCTGTTCTTGGACTTGGGTTGTTCGGGACGTTTCTGTTCACTTCTCTCCATTCTAAGGGCTCGGGATTTTAGATAATCGTACTGCGTTTATACGGTGCTTAAAACCATGTCATATCATGTTATCAGATCTCTTAATTTCCAAGGGATGCAATTACGGCTGTAACTAAGCTCATTCCCTGATTATTTCCCTTAGTCTTTACACGTGAGTGGTATCAACGTGTCTTTCAAGTTCAAGCTGGTCGATGGTAAAGTCCTCTGATCATATCTTGATTCACCCCTCAATCTTCTTAATCCTCCGAATCC
>NW_004797291.1:1078012-1079544 GCF_000002075.1 Aplysia californica | reverse complement strand
TAATAATAATAATAATAATAATAGATAGCATTTGTATAGCGCAAATCCCCGCTCAACAGCAAGTTCTATGCGCTCCACAATTTATACTATACGACATCTCACCAGTTATGTACATCAAGATTTAAGAACTATATGATGAAGTGAGTAAACTATACTATATTACAATTACAAGATGTACCACATCAACCACTTTCATCAAGACACAGGTAAAATGGTAGTGAAATGAAACAAGAAGACTAAAAGACGGTATTCAGATCCAACGAAAAAGACCAATTCTCGCTGGTCACTGAAGCGCCTTAAAGCAACTTCTGTCCTCGGGTGTGATCTGATCTGTCCAGTGTTTACTGAGACTTAGTGGAAATGAGATACGTGCTTTTCTTCTGATACCGGCTGTAGTAATGGGATGAGAGATTCCGGTGAAAATTAAAGAGATAACATTAGAGCGACAATTCTCAGTCCAGTAAATGTCAGCATCAGGGGGATAGGACTGAAGGATTGCCTTCGACAATGTGTGGAATGGTCCTCAGAAGTAGGTAGAAAAGAACAGAAAATGAAAGGGGCGTTTTGGAAATCGATACAAGTACAATATATAATCCGCACAATATTAATGAGTGTGTGTGTGTGTGTGTGTGTGTGTGTGTGTGTGTGTGTGTGTGTGTGTGCAAATGTTCTTCTTACTCAGTACATTTGTTGTAGATTTGGCTCATCATTATATTGTAACCTTACCCCTCCCCAACATATTATATCTCTGATAAAGACTGTTTCGTGTTTGTCACTTTGACGACTGATATGACTTAGTACATAGCTTGGGTGACATAAAGAAGCTGGGAAATCTATCAGCAGTGTGAATTTATGGTCGACAGTAAATCACTCTCGGTAAAAGTAGTTGACAATAATCTCTTTCAAAGTTGACTCCACTTCTTTAGTACAGATTAATGTGAACTCTATAGGAAAATAAGCTCACCATGCCCCAGTGGTTTGATCTAATTTGCTACCACTCTCTATAGTATTCTTTCTGTGGAATTAATATTCCTAACACGTTTATTCTTGTACGTTAGAGAGGAAACCCCATTGTAAGTAATGCCTTACTAATCATACAATTTACCTCTCATCTCGCCTATGTACTATGGCTTGTTTTATGTTCCTTGTGATATATAAAAGTCAAAGTTAAAGCCTTTTTCTGAAGGCTCACATTGCTTTAAACTCCACTTTTAACATCTATAATTTTAAGCAAACGAATTGCAGCCTCTGCCCCCTTTATCCTGTTGCCCCTCTTCTGTGGTTGGGCCCAGAAAGGAGTGTGGCGAAAGGTTGTCATTTCCACTGATTGACTCGAGGTCCGCGTCCGTGACCAGAACGACTGGAAGCGAAAAGGCTGAATGCCATCCAAGCTCTGCTCCTATTGATGACTTTTTGTTGTTGTTTAGGATGTGACTTTAGCGAGGACACTCACGCGCGCTTTTGGTGCTGGGCTCTGTTCAGGCGATTTGTGCTCATATGTTCTGCGGACTCATAACACGCACACACTCCAT
>NW_004797291.1:1075126-1076406 GCF_000002075.1 Aplysia californica | reverse complement strand
GAGAACTTAAGTTTTTCGATGGGCCGCGGAAAATTGCGCAGGTTTTAAATCCTATTGTCGAAAAGTTCAAAGGACTTTTCCAAAACCTGTTAGGAAATTGCGCTGATATTTTCGGTATCGGGTATTTCTTAGGTTGTGTCAGCTATTGCAAAACAGCGTAAAACCTGCTCAATTTTCCGTCCCCCTTTTCGATGGAGAAAATTTGAGGTGGTGGGGGGAGAGTGATTAGATAGAAAAAAAGAACAATCTCGAGGGGACATGGGGTGATGAGAATAGACCCACGGCCCACCTACCGATTACTGATGAATAAGGCGCCCTTTATTTTGTTGATTTTGGAGTGTTTTTCGTTTGGGCGTTTAAGAGGTAGAAGGTTGGTGGGTGCCACTGGTAGGTTCTACTTCTTTTCTTTCTCTCTGTGGTTTCTGTCTGTCTGTCTTGCTTTTTGCCTGCAATAAATGTCCATCATTGTGTCGCTGTTCTTCCCCTTACTCAAATGAAGAAAAGGAAGAAACGGGTGTGGGTAGGGGGGGGGGAGGGGTGTAAGATAATCTTTTTTTCCCTTTTAAAAAAAAAATGTGAGCACTCAGCAAAGGCTTCCTATTTCTCTTACCCTCGGCAGACTGTAAATCGGATTTATTGGATTTAGTCGAAGCCAGCCAGATTTTCCTACATGGATGAGGCAAAAGCTACAATTTTGCCAAAATACGATCAAATTCAGCTAAATTCGACTGTGGCCTTCAAAATCAAGCAAGTTCGTTTTTCAAGGCCATGAGTCGAATCGGTCGTAATGTGCCGGAGATAGCTTTTGTCCTATCCATGAAGGAAAGTTATCTGGGATGGCCACGATTCAACTTGATGAACCCTACAAGCAGTGTTGACTGGCCATTGACTCTTCAAGGACGAAGTGGCCGCACGTAATTATTATGTCCGATCAGCAACAGACCAAAGGCAACATTTTGAACCATAAAGCATAATGATAAATACGACTTCACAAATTTTATAGTATACATGATGTTTCTTGCATTTTCAAGTTTCAGATAAAGGAAAGAGACTTGACAAATCTGCATGAATTATAAAGAAGTTACACTTAAAAACATCGCGTCTTCGAGCGTTGTCGAATGACCACAAATCGCGTCCTCTAAGAGGCGTACAAACACCCCAGTCTGGGACTGGAACACTGTGCAGTGTCTTTTCTATTTTCTATCCGGAGTTGTCTCCGACGGAAATAAATCAATCAAAATGCTTTGTGCCTCTAGATCATGTAAAAAAACAACTGGGGT
>NW_004797291.1:1073240-1074844 GCF_000002075.1 Aplysia californica | reverse complement strand
AGTGCATCTGTGTGCGGGAGTGCGTCTCCAAATAGTTCCTGGGTGCTTGCCGGAGACGTCTCCGAATATCTTCTGCCGGAACACTGAGTGGGTTGTACTGCTTTTCCGGGGCCGCCGGTGTGAAGCTACAACTAGGGCTAGGGGGGAAACCTTGGCATGAGGAACAGCAGAGAGTTGACTGGGAACAGTGCGGGGTTTATTCGACGTACACTGGAGGAGTTCTGTTCTTGATTTTGTTCTTGTTTTTTCCTGTTTTGTTTTGGTCTATTAAAGTTTGTGGATCTTCTAGATACTTTGTAAAATTTGGAAGCGAATTGGGGTGCGGTAGGGGTGGGGGGGGGGTGTCTGACTTTGAGATATATATATACGTGCGCGCTTCCACTTTAGAGACAGGTGGAGAGGATGAAGAATATCGACTAATCTGTGACAAGAATTGTCTGTGAATGGAACTGGGATTAAAGTAGAGGGTGGAAAGCAAGACAATATAAAATGCTTCGCGACATTTGTTAGTTTGTTTGTTTGTTTGTTTGTTTGTTTGTTTGTTTGTCTGTCTGTTTGTTTGTTTGTAGCTTTATTGTTGTTTTTGCTTTTATTGTTATTGTAACTGTTGTTATTGTTGTTGTTGTTGTTATTGTTGTTTTGGGGGAGGTGTCAACCACAGACTAAGCTTATTCTAAGTCTTCTCGTGTTTACATATTGTACAACGTAATTTGTTACTTTTTCATTTTATTTTTGTAAAGCAATATCGAGAATAGAACAGACAAACTTGCATGTGTTATAAATTTAATTTAATTTCAAAACAAAGAGGAAACGACATAAAAAAATATAAATAATGTTGATTTTGTCGTCACTGAGAATACTCTTACAAGTCGTGCGTAGAAGGTGAGTGGGGGTGTAAACTTGGCCTCATTCTCTACTGCTAGTCTATGTTTCTCTTATCCCAGTCTGTTGCTGACTCAGCGTGGTCGTTCTCGTCCTGACAGTTACATAACGTTTGGTTTTTTGGGGGGTTTGTTTGTTGATGTTTTTTTGGGGTAAGTGTTTAACGGCGCTCGCAACTGCATAAGGTCATATGAGCGCGCGGGACATACCTAACATTTTTAGTTGGTAGGAAATTTTGAATTTTGCCCGGGTGACGGCCGAAGCCTACTTTTATCGATTTTAGACCACCGAGGGATCTTTAACGTGGAATTGGATGGGGCGCCTGCAGAAGTTCAAGACTTAGTGGGATGAGCAAAAGGCTATGGAATCAACCATTACTTGGAACCGTCAGCAACTACACACTTCGAGATGTGCTTCTTCAAGGGACGGACGCTTATGGGGATGCCCCTTGTGCAGTGATGTCGGTCCTTCACACAAGTAACAAGTAATTTGCTCAACTTGACACCGGCCCTCCGAGATTTTTCACCCTTGTCCTAGAAGGCTGGTGTAGATCTTTCCCACCAGAACGTTTTCTTTGTGACGTCTAATAATATTATAGGCTGTAAAGTGCATCGGGCCTGCTGTTGAGCGGGGATAGGCGCTTTACAAAATACTATTATTACTTGTATTATTATTTTCATTATCATTATTTTTTTTATTTTTTTTTACGATCATTACTATTT
>NW_004797291.1:1067714-1072414 GCF_000002075.1 Aplysia californica | reverse complement strand
CACACACACACACACACACACACACCCTCTCTCTTTTCTTCTCAAAGCCGTTTACCACGAGAGGGAAGAACATTATTATGCTAAGATAAGGGAGCTAACAATAGATCAATAAATGTTCGACCACCAAAAGGATTAGTGGGGGTTGCGTCCCTTCTTATCTTTAGTAATAAAGTTTGGGTCAAAGAAAAGTTACAGTGAAAGCTGTCGTGTCCTGCTTTATCTCCGTATTGACATCCCAAGTCAAGTGGTTCAGAGCTGAGCTGGCGGTAGGTCCTGCTTCGTTACTTGCCCTCTGTTGTTTCTGTCTGCCTATTTTTCTCAAAACAAACCAGCCATTATTGTGTCGACGTTCCTGTTTGCTTACTTAAAGTCCTCGAACAAAACAAAAAAGAGCTGGAAACGGTTTAGTTCTGTATTATCTATAGGCCCTCACACATCCGTTTTATTTTGATGTAACTACTTGAGAGATTTTACAGGGTTTAGATAAGAACATTTTTAAAATTAATAAAAATATGTCAAGGTATTTTTAATGCCAGAACTTAAATTTTTTATGGAAGTGTAGATATTATTATTATTATGTGTGTAACAGGTTGTCTTTTTTTCAAGTTTGCATGTGTGTCCCATTATTGGTCTACAAACTCTGTCATACTCTAGGTCCTCAGGTGTCCTCTACTCATGAAGGTCAACGTACATCAACTGTTCCTTTTGACCGAGGTGATCGTGGGACTGACCCGTCTATCTCTCTCTATCTCTCTTTCTCTCCCTCCCTCTCTCTCTCTCTCTCTCTCTCTCTCTCTCTGTCTCTCTCAATCTATCTTTTACACCCACCTGCATCCATTGCATAGTCTCCCTCTTTCCTTACGCACCTTCCTTTTCTCTTTCACTGTCTTTCTCTCCATCTCTCGTTTACTTTTAACTCTTCTCTACTTTCAACTGCCACCTTTATCGTAAAACCAGTGTACAAATCCTGAAGCGGGCAGAATTCTCAAATTCACACCACAAAGCATAAGGAAAGACAGAAGTCGTGTGTTAAGGGCAAGATTTTTTTTTAAACCCTCAATAATGGGGTAATAGTTGCTGAAAGGAAACTTGTTACTTGTTTATCGCGATATTTTTCCCTCTATGATCCCAGTAACAAACGGGACTCTTTGTTATGCACACTTCCCTGAAACATACACTTCTTTTCGTGTGTTTTGAAGGTGAGGGGGGTCGGAGGCATGAATAGATCCACAACATGCCCACAGAAATTTAAAGTCTACTCGTGAATAGATCTGCTGCATGCCTACAGAAATTTAAACCCTGTATTGGAAGAACAACACACTCGTCATGTTAAGAATATTAGAAGTCCAGTGACTGAGATTAGTTTACATTAAAATTTGTCTAACACAATTACTTCTTCTCCATTCCTCTCCTAACCAACAGCCTAATTTCCTTTTTCTTTACTCTAAACTCTAAATTATTGTTTGCAAATCTGGGCGACACGATCCACAAGTGGGTGGTCGGGTAATTTTGGTGGACGGTGAAAATCGCTCGGGTAGTGAAAGAGTGTTATTTTATTCCCCATTTTAAAAGAATAATGAACCCGAAAGGTGGGTGGAACGAAAAATATAACCTCTGAAAGGTAGCAAATGATGGTGGTGGCTTTTTTTTTCAAGGCTCCTGACTTCAAGTTGAGTTTCCAACTATAAATTTTGTTTATGTTTTATAACACTTTAATAGCGAAGTGGGGTTCCCTCTCCAACACTGAAATGTATTCTGTATACTTTTCTTGAGGAAAGCGTTTTACTTTACCTATTCAGATGGACGAACTGCAGACGCGTACCTGACTGTCGGCACATAGCATTTGGACACCGATAAGAGCTACAGTGCTCGTGAAGGATGGGGGGGCATGCGAAGTAATAGCATAAGGCCATCAAAGACAGTTATTCAACTCTAAAATAAAGAGTGAGGAATAATAACAGAAGGCTAGCACCCTCCTAAGAAACACCTTCTTATTTCTTGTGTATCTGTTATTTTCAACCGTCGTGCATGCACAGGTATCTCCAAGCTCTATAGGCATATTGTTACTATGACTGTCTGTGCTCCATGTGTTAGGAAAAAAATACCAAGACCGATGGACAGAAACAACAGACACTTTTTTAAAAAAACTAGGCCCAACAAGAAACACCCTACAAAGGCGCACCAACTTCTGTTTTTATTTGTCGACTACTTTCGACTGTCGACCAACAATTGCAAGCATTATATTATGACTATCTCTGCGCCCGCTCTTCCGCTAAAAAAAAAAAGAAACAAACAAGAAACAATGGCACGCTGTTTGAGAAGTTAAAGCAACAGAACAAGGCACGCGTCAGCCTTGGCTTTTTGTCTGTGGCGTCCTTCGCATCCCTAGCATTGTAGCACATTGACTCTCCGGGGGAAAAGACATTCTTTGACAATGTTGATATTTGCTAAAGCTTTTTTTAGGCGAGGTCAAGAAAAACCCTTCCACTGTTGGGTGTCTGTCTTTCCCGGCCAGACGTCTTTCTCACCTTGGCTAAGAATGTACCTTGAACCCATCTGTCCTTCGTCCTTCATATTTAGAAGTTGCGTTTACAATGATAACTCTTTTTTATGTTATTTTGTTCTTGCATGTTAATGTATTTAAATGTTTGTATGCTCGTACCTCATTTCAACTTCGTTCAAACTGTATTAGCTTGACTTTTCAACATACGCGCGAAGTATGCATCTTTCTGCACTCAACTAAGATTCCATTTTATTGAGTCACGTTTTACCCTCAGTAAAATCAGTTTCTTAAACCTGAAGCTACTATAGCGTGTTCGTCTGTCTGGGGCTGTTGGGTTTTTATATAAGAGGGTAACTTGGAGATATTGTTCTTGCTTCGACCATATCTGAAAAGATGTCTTGAATCAAAAAGTAAACCTGGTTATTTGATTTTAGAGTTTGTTTAGTCCAGGGTATTCTAGTGATGTATGCTACTCAGGTGTTTAGTGATCGTTTCCGAGAAGTTTCAAAAGTTAAACACTTTGAATCAATATCAACCAAAGCACAACCTTCGTCCAAATAAACGCCTCTGAGAGGTCATCGTGGGGATAAAAAATTATACTCGTCTACGAAACTTTCATTACCCCGGTACGTCGAAGAGCTGATGCCATCCGATGTTTCCCCGTGATCTTTGCGAGGAGGATGCAACCGTGTCATTGCCAGGAAGGCAATCTTTTTATGTAAAATTTCGTTCAATGACTTTTCCATATTTTCTGTTTCTAGAGCGCTAAGTCTGAATTTTCGATTTGTGTCTTTTTAATTCTAAAAATTTCTGAGAGTCTAAGAGCGCGCTTGCTCCTTGTGAGAAATTTCCTCGTCGACAGATGCGCGTAAGCTTTAGTTTAATTAGCTATGTTGGTCTACATTATATTCTGCTTATTATTAGTGTCACAAGGGACAAAATAGCAATCAGCAATAAGTGATTAGACGAACTCTATTTCGACATTAATTTGCTCCTGAGTACAGAAAAATAGGGTGAAAAGTCAGTTTACTGTAGAGTAGCTGAACTTACTCAGTATCAATAGTCAATATGATCTCGTGCCCTAAAAATGTAGGCGTGCAGGGGTATTTCCTGCAAAGTGTTGTGTCTTCTCCAGGAAATTGTATTCTTCACTCTGACCCAATGCTTCAACTGTTCCCCCATCGTGTGTTACTTTCTTGTCGACAATAGAATAACCTGTTCCCTAATGAAGGCGGTAGGTGAGTGGTGAATGCATTACTGGCAAAGAGAAGGAGTGAGTTGATAATAATGCTTCAGCGAGGAGTTTGTGCATATCCTACGAAAAGCTTTTGTTCTTCTATTTTCTGGTTAATTTAGGGGAAACCAAACATGAGTGTCAGAGTAAGTCTTTACATGTATGAGCTGGAAATCAATTTGTGTGTGTGTAAGGGGGGGGGGCGTGCCCATATGAATTTAAGTAGATGTTGAAGCTAACTTTTGAGAGAACGGATGAGTGTGTATACGTGTGTATGCGTTTGGGTACATCTTTTAACTGCCTTTGTACAAGTCAGTGCTTGTCGGTGATATTGCGAACAAGTGCGCGTATTTTGTGTTCAGTTGCTTGTGTGCTCGTTAGCCTGAGCGCAAGCATATGTACATGTTTGTTTAAGTCCTAGGTATAACTATGGGGATAAACATTGATGCTTATTTCTCTAAGCGTTTGTGATGTCAGTGTGTATGTGTGCGCGCCCAAGCTCTCTTGTGAGTGAGAGCGTATTTGTCTCATGTGTACTACTATCTCTTTGATATGTGTAAACTCGTTCATTTGCCAGCGTGATTGTCATTACAGTTTTTCTGTGCTACGTTCATCTATCTATTGATATCTCATCCTTGACACACTGGCAGTTGGTTGATGCTGCAGGGAAAATAAAAACTACGCTAAATGCGCTGACGTTTCGTACGTTTTTTTCTTGCAGCTCAGAAAAGAAATGGATAACTTGACATTTGCAGGGGTAAAGAAGTTCTACGTGAGCGTTTTTTCATCGTGATGGGGTCTTCGCTCACTCTTAGAGCAGTCGGCGGTTTCTCCTTTCCCGCAGGCTGTCAGTATCGTATGCCGTGTTGCACATAAGTACTTTTACAGCTCTAGAAAAGAAGTGCTTGGGGATTGAAAGAGAGACATGGGTGGGTAACAACGAAAGTGAAAAGTTAAGGGGGG
>NW_004797291.1:1058883-1067610 GCF_000002075.1 Aplysia californica | reverse complement strand
GGGGTGAAACAGAAAAAGAGAACCGTTGTTGGAGGAGCGTGTATGTGAAGCAAATTAAATTATGAGCCGTAGTTATAAGTTTCAACTTGGTGAGCAATTACTCAATTTTATTCACGAATTTGATTTTCCCAACCACAACACGACTTTGGCAGTGCCGATGTCACACTGTTTTATACAAATAACAAACAGATGAGAATATACAACACCTCCGCCCCACCCCCGTCAGTCCCCCGCCTCCCTCTTTTCCAAGTTTTTTTAAATTTTCGGCAAAACATAATATAGGCCTGTCATTTTCCTTTCAAGTCTGCTTTGCTAAAAATAGCAGTAAACAATTAGTGAGTTGACGAGCGCCTTTCCTCGAACACAACTAGGATATCTCACTGCAATAATGATTACATCCAGTGGCGGTGGGTAGTGAAGGGCTTACGGGCTTGAGCCCCTCACCCCCACCCAGTCCCCACCCCAACTCTATCCCTTAGTTAATGAAAGTTTCTTAAATAACGAAATAAGCAGTTGAAACCGTTATGATCGCACACAATGAACTCACAGTTATCAGCTTGGCGGCTTGCCCGTTTATCCAACCATTGTTGTCACCGCTTACAACTATAGTAACCTAACAGCCAATCAAATGTCGTTGGGGCTCAAAAAGAGTAAGCCGGTTCCCACGCCTGCCTTTAACGAAACTCTTCTTGCAAAAAGGTAGAAGACTTTTATAAAATAACACTGCGCAGAGGGCTCATGCTCTCCCAGCCCTGACAATGGGGTGAAAGTTTACGACACACTTTCCCCCAGTGACACAGATACCTATGCGCCCATTGGGCCTTTGTTAGGCGCGTTCTATTTTCCGCAACAACACGACCCAATCCACCTCATAGACGGCATGTGTTTGGAGTGCTGTGTGTTTGTGCCGCTGAGATTTAACAGTTATTAATTACATCCAACCACTTTTGAGGCAACTTTTTCTTCAGATAAAAACTAATTAGAGAAATATCGAGGTGAAACGGCTTCGTCCCCACCGTCCAGAAGAGCTTAAATTTAACTAAGAACAAAGAGATGGAAGACAAAGGTGACTCTTCTCGTTTGAATGGTTCTCAAAATGCCGTGGCTCGCCGTGAGTATAGAAAAATCACAACTGTTTTGTTCTTATTGCTTGCTTTTTGGTGGTAAAGAAGTAGAAGAAACCTAAGCCCCACCCAAATCTTGGTCCACCCACCGCCACTGATTACATTGGTCGTTGGAAAGGATCCTGAATCTTTTTAAAGAACTCGTCAAAGCTTTGATGTTTTAAAATGTTTGATTAGTCGAGATTCTGGCTTGTCTCTCTTGGGTTTTATTTTCGAATGAGAGATGTTTTATTTGGGAATGAAAAGAAAATTGAATTCTTCGATTTGGATGGAGGATTAAATGAAACGGCAAAACATTTATAATCGAGAAACGAAATAATGCTGCCCAATTTGAAGAAAATAGACTGCAGAACGTGCATAGTGCTAGTGGCACAACACTTCGTCCTTACGATATAATGTCTATATTTCGTACTGACTGTACTCAACGATTTTAAATGTTTTACGTCCGTATCAACACAAATTAGATCATTAAGTAGACTCAGACTCTACGAGCTGCTTCGAAGCTGCCATTCAGGCCCAACTCAATCAGACCAGGAGGGATACACACAGTATACCAGTTGACAGACAGAGCTACTTGATACCAAAAAAAATCCTCTCCAGGAAAACGACCACATGTTGTCTCCTTGCAAAGGCAGAGAGCCTATTATTACACCCCTGACGCCGGTCTGTTAAAAACATGAAAGAAACAAGGAGCTAAAAAAAATTTCAAAACACTTGCATTGTACTTAGTTTTTAGTTGGTCTTGGGTTCGAGGATCTACTCTGTATTTCATTAGAAAATAAAGGAATACATGACAAAAAGAGGAGAGGCGGAGCACGGAAAACCTGGGACTCCAGGGGGCGGCAAAAAACCCCTCAAATTACAAATAAGAGGAACTGTAGAAATCCATCCCCATTTCTTTTGGGTCATTCAACCCTATGCCTGATATTTTTGCATGACAAAAGCAATTTAAGACAAAATTGTCTGAACATGAGCCATAATCTTTTGAAGACTGATGAGATTTTGATCCGTTTCAAATTATTTCTTACCCTGTTCATTTATTTCTACCGCACTTTTTAACAGTTGCGTTTCTTTTGGAACATTTGTATATACAGCCTTCAGGAAGTTGAAGACGTAACCTCGCTTATGGTGGAATAATGCCCGCAGACATCCATACTTATGTGTAAACGTATGGAGTTCATATTGTTTTCACGTTTCGTTCCATTTTTTGTTCCCTTACTTTTAGATTTCTAACTGGCACTAACAAGATCAAAATTGTGTCGACAGAGCTGTAAAACACCCTCACGTTTCTTCCCATTCTTTGCTCCGCTTCTTTTAGCCTTATCAATTGGTACTTACATGATCAAGATTGCGTTGATGATGCCGTAAAACATCTACTCAATCAAAAAGCAATAATGGATCTAACCAGAGGGCTAAAACATAATCCTCCGAAACGACCTTTTGTTTCTTATACAACGCTTACCTCGTTCAACAAACAAAACAAAAAACACAGAAAAAAAAATACGGGCTGGAAAGCAGACGGATTTAGACGGAGACCCAGGTGAAGATAAACAGCAGGTGGAATCTGGCAATCAGGGCAAGTTAGGGGACGACAAGGCATGCAATGCGGCTCATACTGGTGGTACCGCATTGCTCCAGGTAATCCGAGGCTGGGAAATTCCCGCGCTTTCGACGACCAAGTCAGGGTAACCCAACGAAAATTGTTCGTGAGATAAATTGACTTTTCACATGTGCTGACAGAAGGGAAAAGGATGTGGAAGGAATAAATATGAGTGTAAAAATCATCGATGTGAGGAAGAAGGTGCCTCACCTTGTCACACTGCTCCTGTAACTTGTTTGTTATCCTTAGCATGTAGCCAAGAAGGAACTACAGCTGCAATAAAAACGTGTTGTGGTTTGTCGAATACGATAACAAGATACATGTTAGAACGTTTTACTTTAACGTGCATGCAAATAATTTGCTTCATTTGTTGTTGTTTTTGTTGTCGATGTGTTTTGTTTTTGTTTTTCTATTGTTGTTTTTTGTTTTGTTTGGTTTGGTTTGGTTCGAGTTTTTTGTTTTATTATGCAAGTTCACACTTTTCTTATCATGCATTCATTATCCCGTGAGATAGAGCTTAGAGCAAACCACAGTGTTTCAAACAATGTCGATGTCGTCTGTAAACAGAAACATAATCTGCGGTTATGAAAGGTTTGATTCATATAGCCCACGAATGCAAATTCCATTCCAAATTAAGTAAAGCATACTCTCTATAACTTATTTCTAAAACATTCATATTCGATAAAGCCATAGTAGGCAATGATCTTAGGGTTTTTTGTAGCTACTTTATGATTTTACGGTTGTAAAGACAGCTGGGGGTCTTAGACGGTGTCGTTATAATGTACAAATCTATTAAGGGAAAATAGTACGTTTAGTGGCCGTTAGACAGGTGATTTTCTTATACATATGGTCGTTAGAGCAGGTTGAACTGTATTTATAACTTTGTGTTAGATCTTGATTTATCGACGCCACTGCCCCCTGCTCTTTCATATTGGTAGAGTTGCAATAGTGAACACTGTGAATAAGGACTTGAGCGTGTTTATTCCATTCAACAGTAGTGGGTCAGAAGGTTTCCAGACTTAGCACCTGTCTGATACATAGATCAGGTCTATTCTAAACTTAGTACCATGAGTTTTGTTAAGATTTGTAAGGTAAAGTCATGTACCATAGTGTGCAAAAAAATTACGAAGATTTGAAAGTATTAAGACAAGGGAACCGGCGTCTGTGGCGTAGCTGTTATAAGGCGTTCGATTCCCGAGTGGGGAGAATCTTCATCGAGTTTCTCGGCCTTCCTGATGGGACGAACACACAGCAGAAAACTAACATACATTATATAATTATTTCTAAACTTTTATGTGAATTAAAACAGACAACTGTCAAAAAATAAAAATAAAAAATCAAGTTATACAAATTATCGCCAGTATGCCAACCTGACAGTGCATTTTTTCTTGACAACAAGTTTGTCTCCTTTTGAAGTAAAGTTTTGTATTATGGAAAAACTCAGGATGTACATGTACCGCACATATACTGGAGCACCCAGTGTTTCAAATCCCTCATAATATCTTTCATCTCGCCCAATATCGCTTCGAATCCTTGCCAAAGAAAGGAATCCGGTTGTTTCCCCTAATAATCCCGTCCACTACAGGTCCATCAAAGAAGACGCCAAAGATCGATACTCCCTTGCTGACCAGTGCTCAGAGCATTCATCACGATCTGTCTCGTGGCATTGTCGGGCATCGTCCAGACGTCCCATTGGCCAAATCAAGGCACACACTGTACATGTCACGGACAGGGAGGGAACGCAGAAATAGGGAGAGGACAGATATTCAATGTTTTTTAGATGACTGAAGCTCCCCCCTCGTTTCTGCACCTCTGAACAGTTACAGGGATAATATGAGACATGAAATGCTACTCACCAATTAAGGACTGAGAGGTGGAGAATCGCGCTATGGAACAGTAGAAATGTCAAGCTCGTGACGATATGAAACAAGGATAACAACGCCAGTTCCTTTCTTACCTATAAATGTATCGTTCAACTCTTACTTATGATTTGCCTTTTTGAAAAGTGCGCGGGTACGCCGAACAGATGAAAGACATGATACATTGGTTTTATTCGTCGCGGACTGTACTCGATAGAATGGCACAGTGCGTCTTACTGTTTAATAATCAGTGCAAGTACGAAAGACCTTAAAACATCCCAAAACATTCTCATCTTTTTAGAAAGCATCAGTGCACGGTTCCATGTATTTACTGGCGCTCAAAATAAAACATATTGGCATGATCTCTCGTTGTCTGAGCCAGATATCCATTCCCACCTCAGTGAAGTGACTAAAATATGTATACAGTATCTTCTAGAAGGTTACAAGGTCAAAACAAAAATGGTATTCTAACCAGCGTCCTTCCTATTACGAGCCCAGCATCCTTACAACTGAAGCACCGATAACTTGTGTCCTTTCTGTCCATTGCTGCATTAAAACAAAATACCCGAGGCACTTAGACTTCAGAGTAATCGGGAGTTATATTTGTGCGTGTGCGTGTGTTCGTTCGTGAGTGGAAAGGAGGCAGGGGAGGGGGTCTGAATAAATTGATGGGGTACACCGACTTAAGTGTAGAGGACACGATAATCAGAAAGCTGCTAATGGTGCTAGAGAGAGAGAGAGAGAGGGGGGGGATGAGAGTGGGAGGAAGGGAGCGAGAGAGAGAGAGATAGAGGGGGATGGGGACGAGCTGGTTAACGCTACAAAGTAAAGAAAAATGATGCGTGTGTAGTCAAGAGAAAACCACTTTGAGGAACAGCAGGGCACATTATGAGAGTACTGGTGGCTTATTTTCTCTGGGGCACAAGAGTGGCCATCCCCAAGGGGAAGCACTTATATACATCCAGTCTCTGAATATATTTGTTCAGACGTTATTTCAAATCTCATTTTTCTTCAAATCTCTCAGATACTAGTGACATAATACGTCTATATAATGTATTTCGTATAAGAAAATTCTCTCTTCACCTAACAAAACTACCAACCATTAAAAATTTAAAAGTGAAATTTACCCACACAAACTGCCTTACGGGACATCTTCAACTACAAAATTTCACTAGATATTTTTTAGAGGCCTACAACTTCGCAGGGTGTATTGACCGCTATTACCATAAAATTGTGGTTGTTGAATGTGAGGAAAGCAAAATGCACGCTAGTATTTTTAAAGTTCCAGATCTTATCTGTAGTCTTACATGCAAAGGTGAAAAGATCAAACGAGATCAACAGTATAAAAATAAATATCGTGGATATATATCATTATATCTGGTGGCAAATCTTCCGCAGAAAAAAACGAAGAATCGCAATGATTGAAGGAATATTTAATAAAAATGAGTTCAATCCTGAAAAATATAAACATCAGAAAAACGTATTAATTTTGAAAACCAGAAGAGATGGGTAACGAGGAAACACCAAGATGGTGTCGAATTTTTTAGAGCATTCCGGTGGACAAGTGAAAATAGAACTATGATCGCCCATGTCTGGTTCAGTTGTGGCACTTTATGATGATGATGATGATGATGATGATGATGATGATGATGATGATGATGATGATGATGATGATGATGATGATGATGCCACAGCCAAATCAATAAAACACGCAGGTTTTCAGCATGCTCCCCCCCCCCCCAATTTCTCTTAAGTTTCCATTTTGCCCTCTTTATGATCGTTCATTGATTTTTCTCCTCCCTTTGTTCTGACCCAAAACACCATTTTATCATTGTCTGTTATCATACAGCCAAAAGTCTCTACTTCGATGCATTATCTCTTTATTTACACTACAAAAGGTACTGTTCAGAATGCATAAGTAAATTTACTTTGATGTTAAAAGTATCAACGAGACAGAAATCGTGTAGTTATTAGTGGGTGAGTTAAAAATCCATTACGGATAATTGACCTCGGGAATAGAAAATTATCAGAAGAGTGGAGAGATTTGTTAAAGTTAAAAGGAGAAGAAGAGAAGGATAGTGAAAGTAATGAACTGGAGGAGGGAGAGGGCAGAACGATTGACAGGTTCAAGAGTGGTGGACGACAAAGACACGAAGCTGGTCAGAGTCTGGGCCGGATGTCAGTAATGAGAGATGGACATCAGACATGACTCACGGACTCTCCACTAATTTCGTCCCCTGTGTCTGGCATCCGTCTTCCTATGCCTGTGCACGAGGATTATATTATTTGTACTCATATTAATTGGCGGGGGAGTGCACCGTGAACGTATGTTAGCACTCTTCTGGGCGTTTACGTGAGCGCGAGGGTTTGTGTGTGTGTGTGTGTGTGTGTGTATGTGTGTGTGTGTGTGTGTGTGTGTGTGTGTGTGTGTGTGTGTGTGAGAGAGAGAGAGAGAGAGAGAGAGAGAGAGAGAGAGAGAGAGATAGTGTGTATGGGTGAGGCGGTATGTGCGTGTGTGTGTATGTTTGTGTGTGTTTGTGTGTGTGTGTGTGTGTGTGTGTGTGTGTGTGTGTGTGTGTGTGTGTACTGCGTATGTGTGTGTTTGTTTGTGAGTCAGCGCAGGTGTTTAAACGTGAGAGGTTGCATGCATGCGCGCGTGCGTATCACTTAATGTAAGACTTTATGCACAGGAGTGAGAAAGACAGAGAGAGAAAGAGAGGGTGGGGGAGAGAGACGAGAGAAAGAGAGAAAGAGAGAAAAAAAGAGAGAGAGAAAGAGAGAGAGAGAGAGAGAGAGAGAGATAGAGAAAGAGAGAGAGAGAGAGAGAGAGAGAGAGAGAGAGAGAGAGAGAGGGGGGGGTGCGTTGAAAAAATGTAAAAGACCAACTTCGAAGAAAAAAAATTTTCTTTTTTCTCTAGGCGAGGGGGTATGTGTCTTTAGTTGTTTATGTTTTAATTAAATCTTTACACCCCTAGCTTCAAGACTTACAGACAGCCAGTGTCTGAAGTGATGTGCTACGGACCCTTTAAAACTCTTCCTGGACATGCGTTCGAAATCTCTTTAGAAAACACTTAAATTCAACTCTGCTGTCAATCTGCACTGCTGAGTCATAATAATATAATGAAGGAACAGCCCAGCCACTACGGTCCAAACCGTCGAATTAATTGATTCTTGAACCCTGAGAATCCCAACACCCGGGAAGTTGGGACAACGGCGAACGCGAAATGTGAGCACTCACTCCGTCAGTCCAAACCCTACGGATACGGATTCTTTTACTGCGTGCCTTGGCCTAAGCAGGTTTTCCCCTCAGCTGAGATTAATAACGTTGTGTTTATGGTTTAAACATTCTGAGCTCAGTTATGATCAGGAACCGAGGAACCATCCTTTTCCGAAAGCACACAAGAACCCCCACCCGTTAGATTTTTCAATCCAACCCTCCCCCTTAAAAAATATATCCTAGGGGATGTTTTTAGTTTATTTCAAGGATTTTTTCCCGTTTTTCTTTCTTTTTTATTGTGGCAGTTCATTTTCAGGGGAAACAGTCCATGCCGACAGATTGCTGTGATCTCGAAGTGCTTCTTGTGTTTTTCACCTGTATTATTGTGTTCAGTAAAGCAAAACAAGTTTGAGGAGTTGTTTACCCGAAGAGAAACAAAGAATGCATTAACAATATTATGTTTTATAACGTCGACACTCGGATGAGTCAAGGATGACGAGGTTCCACTACAAATTACTAAAGGAGAGGAGAAGAAAAGACGCAAATTTAAAAACAGTTGGAATTGGATTCTTTAAGAGCACGTTGTTCCTCACCTTAGAATTTAAAAGCAACATTTTTCTTGAGAATATTGCATATACAGCCGAACCTTCTCTTATGATTACCTGTCCAAGACAACCAATTGTAAAATCAACTACTTCCCACCCCCACCTCTTTCGTTTTTATTTGTGTCTGTATATATGTGTGTATGTGTGTGTGTGTGTGTGTGTGTGTGTGTGTGCTTTATTTTAATGACACTAATCAAGACGACCGCATATCTTAAATGGCGATCTTTCTCCTCGACAAAGGGTGATCATGTAGATTCGACAGTATTATATGCAGAGAGAGAGAGAGAGAGAGAGAGAGAGAGAGAGAGAGAGAGAGAGAGAG
>NW_004797291.1:1056454-1058371 GCF_000002075.1 Aplysia californica | reverse complement strand
GAGGGAGAGAGAGAGAGAGAGAGAGAGAGAGAGAGAGAGAGAGAGAGAGAGAGAGAGAGAGAGAGATAGAACGGGTGGTTTAGACGTCCACGTACATTACTCGTGTATTTCTTAATAACCTGTAAGGGCAACTTTTTGCCCTCCAAATTCTTTTTTCCTCCGTCGTCTCCTTGAAATCGAAACCGGTTTTGTCAACTATAAAAGAAAAAAAAGATCGGGGAAGGAGGTGGACATTATGGACAAGCATTACGGTATAAAACTGGTTCACACCTTAAAGAACACGTCTTAACTTTGGAAAGCAAGTTTTTGTGCCTTAGAATTCGAGAGAAAAAGTGGCTGGTTGCAATTAATTTAGAAGGCGAACGTCTTCAACATTGCCTGTTCAGTCAACTTGAGTTGAGTGTGATACAGCATCCCAGTAGAAAGACAGAAAGATCATCGAATATACTTGATAACTCCCCCCTTTCGGAAATCGAACTCAAGCCTATAATTACTATTATTACACGTACAGCAGGGTGAAACACATTTGGAAACGTCACTTAAACCTTTTTAAGTTGCCTCCCCAATATTAAATTGCTGATCCTCGTCCTCATAAAAAAAACTAGATCTATACGTTAAAAATTGTTCACATTAGCCATAATTGTCAGGTCAAATTTATCTTCACAGGCCATCCATCATCTGTATTGCTGTGTTAAGAAATAAGTAGTAGGTGGACTATGAAATTGATTTTCTTAGGTTGTATTCATTGAAATGATCATTATCAATACTTTGATTGCCTCCAATAAAATATATCTCAAGATAGAGTATCATATAGAAAAACAAAAATGCGAGCGAACTTTCTTCTATGGTGTCGGAGGTCCTTTAAAATAAGTTCAAACTCAAAACAGCTCATGAAAGAAAGCACCATCCCCGAGGGATAATTGTTGGCGCCGTTTCTCAATTAAGTCTTGGGTTGTGAAGTTTCTGTGCCAACTTGGTTCTCACCTTCATTCATGACATCAACAGACTTTTCCATTCTCATTAGGCAGTATGCCGAAGGGGACAACAATTCTTCCGGTTCGCGTACATCAGAAGCAGACATAGAATGAAAGCTGAAGAAACAGATTCGGAGAAGGGGAAAGTTAGGAGAGGGTGGAGGAGCTGCATTGCGCCTCCAGGAGACAGGGGCGAAATGTCACACAAACTAATTTAGGAGAACATTCCGAGAAACGAAATCACTCCGGTCTATTGATCGGGAGTGGCCTAATTTACATTAACCCACTCTCCCCTATTGCTGCTTTTATCTGTGGTTTCATCGTTTCTGTCATTTTAAAGCTAACCGCAATTCCATTTTCACGTTTCCCCTTAACCACACATTCAAAAAAGGCATTCCTAATTGCCCCCTCTTCTCAAAGAAAATCAGCACATTTTGATCAATACTGTAGAACTAATTGTGTACCCGGACTAGCCTTTGAGAGGTTAATCTCAAATTCTGCTCGTAAAAGCAATCCTGTTCAAACGAATAGACTGATCCTTGCCCCCCTGATGTCTGTATTTACCGGGTGAATCCATTACGAATGCCCCTGTGTCACGTCACATCCTGTCATTAGGACTGCCTCAGCGGCTCTGGAGGCGATAATGAGTCTAAAGCCATTTTCTCAAGACAGACAGCTCATTCCTCACCATGCCCCCCCCCCCCTCGGTCCCTCCATCAACCCAACTCACCCTTCAAATCCCCGCACTAATTGTCCTTCCACTTGTTGACCACAAACTCTGACTAGAATCCTTATTTGTATGGTAAAATTACTACAAAAATAGATTAAAGTACATTTCACACAACACACACACACAAGCACCCACATAAACATACACACGCACACACAAACACATACACGTAAACACAGACACAAACACACACACACACACACACACACACAC
>NW_004797291.1:1039525-1049371 GCF_000002075.1 Aplysia californica | reverse complement strand
TCTCTCTCTCTCTCTCTCTCTCTTCCATTCTGATACCGGTATTCAACATAATTCTTTCACATATTGAAAGCTAACCCCACAACGAGTATTAATTTCCGGTGTCAACATAAAGGCTTCTCTTTTTCCATTCACTAGCCTTTTTTCCATTTTGCTTTTATTCACAGTCCCATCCCTCTCTTCCTTTTGTACCTTATTTCTTACTCTCTCCTGCAGTGAGTTGAATTCTTTTGCTCTCTCTTTCTAACTAGTCTTATTTCTCCCCTTTATCTCACTCTTTCTCCGTCTTTTTCTCTTCCTGACTTTCTCTCTCTTTCTCTCTCTTTCTTTCTCTCTCTCTCTCTCTCTTTCTATCTTTCTGTCCCTCTCTCTTTCTCTGTCTTTCTCTCCCTTTGTTTCTTGCTCTCAGTGGCGAAGCGTCTATATAATCAAATAATCACTGCTTCCCTTCCTAATTTTGAAACGTTGTAGCAGTCAAATTCACCCATAAACGTAAACCCTATAAATTAAATGTAAAAAGACGTTCATAATCAACATTCAAAACGGTTTCACTGCCACAGAAATAGCCTGCTCACCCCTCTCGGGCCACTCCATAAGCAGTCACAAGCTTTGCTTAAATAAGCTTAAAGTGAGGCTGGAAGAGTCTACCAATAGAGTTGAAGGGAATACGTGCATAGCAGTCAATACTGTTTCATTGCCACATAATACCCTGTTCACCCTTTCGGGCCACAGATATAATCAGTCGTAAGCCCTGATTATGTAAGTGAACTATTACACTAGTCGAGTCTACCTTAGAGATGCGAGGGGAACTAACTCCTAATAATCTCTTTACTGCTGCGAGTGCTTTTTTTCCTCGACTTTTTAACTTCCTATAATCAGATCGTGACCTCGATTATGACACCGGCTCCTGGCCGCGAAAAGTTAGACAAAAAACAGCCAAAAGTGAAATTTTTAAAAATGATAATTGTCATGTTCTACCAAAGAGTTAAACTCCCTGGTAGATCTATAACATAATATTATAGATCTAGTACTGACATCTCTGCTTCATTGCTTTGGGTTTGTGTATTTACTTCTAAAGTTAAATTTAATTTTAGTTGGAATTGATATTTAATTAGATACTTTCCCGATTATTTTGGCGGTTGAATTCCGGATTTGTTTTCATTCACACTACTTAAGAGTCGCCGCCTCGAGTAAGATTCTTGTGTGATATCTCTAGGCCATATTATGTGGTTCCGTTTCACTTTGATTACCCTGTCAAACAAGTCAGCCTTCGCCCCTGCTTGCTCTCTCTTTCAGCGTCTCTTTCTTCGTCTCCTTTTTATTCTTGCTGAATGCTAATTGTATCTCTGTTCTCCTCTGTCTCTTTATTTGTCTGTCTGTTTGTATGTCTGTCTGTCTATCCATTTGTCTCTCTGCAAATGTTTTCTGTTTTTCTATCTTCGTTTCCATATTCTTTCTCTCTTTCTCTCTCTCTCTCTCTCTCTCTCTCTTTCTCTCTCTCTCTCAAACACACACACACACACACACACACACACACACACACACACACACACACACACACGCACACACGCACGCACGCACTCTCTCTCTCTCTCTCTCTCTCTCTCTCTCTCTCTCTCTCTCTCTCTCTCTCTCTCACTACTATGCCAACCCCTCCTCAGAATGAAATTCTGAATCTGTACTTTGGTCACAGTCTTTCTGCATGTAACTCTATCTATCAATTAGTTAACATGCTTTTGTATACAAACATATACTTTGTAGCTTTCGCTCAGTGCTCTATCCGTCAGAGTTATCGTTCCACAAAATAACAGATTTTGAGTGTGTCTCTATAAGAAGAGCTGTGCCCAAAACGTTGTGAGCAATTTTTTTTTGTTTCGTGGTAGTGGCTTCTCAATACGCTGTCTTTTTATATTATTTTAATTTCATTTATTTATTTACATATGTGTTTATTATGGTAAAGTCAAAAACGATTTTGCTCTTTACAACTTCAGATGTATGTTCCCAAAAATAGCACTTGTTGTTCAAATACAAATAAACATAATGGTGCCACTGTGAGACACAGACTCGATAAAAATGCGCAGGTCAAAAAAGCGTGAGTCTCCATGTCAACACTACAGCGACCTGTGGCCATGCACTCCCACTCCCACACTCCACACTAATGAAGTTACTCTCGCAATTAACATATAGAACGAGCTTCTCTAAGTGGATAGAGAGAGAGTGTGTGTGTGGCCAGCGAACACCGCACCCCCGCGTTTTTTCCTGGTCTCAGCAAGGGATGAGCGAAATTCCGATGAAATATAATAATATGGTTAACCGAATATCCGGTTTGCCGGATACCTCTTCAAAATAAGAGCTTGTGGTTTGGATTAGTAGTTTATTTTATGGGCAAATGGTTCTTCGCGTCGTTTCGCAAAATGATTGTACGTCATGATAATATTTGGTTTGAACTTCTTTTCTACGAACCCTGTCAGGTCAGCCTTGTGTAAAAATAAGGCCGAGGGGTGGTTACAAATAAAGAGCATTATTAACACGAAAATAGTTAAGCTCGTTGTGTTCTGGGATGTTAATTTATTTATGCATCTGTTTACATGTTTGTGACACGACATAAATGAGGTAAGAATAGGAAGGCCCATTACTGTGTCGTGGGAACAAATCTGACAGTGAAACAGACTCTTTTCCTTTGCCATTACATTGCAAATTAGTTCACATGGCACTTGCATAAAAATTTGGTTTGAGGCAATGTTTCTGTTTTTAAAATCTACGTCTTTTTGGTGGTTTGATTTACAATGATTCATTACCTGACCTGAAACAAAGGCAGGATTTGGTATCAATCTATTAATTGCACTTTGGTGGACACATGATCCGGTCTATCCAGAAATGGGTCTCTTCCCAGCTCTCGCCCTCGCCATGCCCGGCCCCGCTCATTTCCCAATCCTCAATTCCATCTGTGGATCCGTACATAGCTAATACTTGTGCCATTTGTCCGGGGATCCCGCGTAATTAGACGAAATTGATCAGACCTTCATTTCCGGAGACATAGCATCGTCACACTTTCACATCGAATTAGGACACTCCACTGATAAAACTGGTGCCAGAGATGTGTGAAAAGAAGAGCGAATGCTGCGTTTGGACGAAGAATCCGAAAGAAACAACAGCACGAAAGTCCAACTGACATCATTTGGGGCAGGCAACAGGACAAACTAAAGAAAAGCAAGGGGGGGGGGGGGGGAGAAAAAAAAAAACAAGTACGTGAAGCATGAATTTTGTAATTTAATTTGTACTAATTTTTAGGTTATCGTAATTTATTAAAAGATATACATGCTATTCACCATAAATAAATGTACCTAGCACAATGCAAAAGAAAAGACAACAATAATATACAATAAATAAAATTATGCAGAACCTTTGCAATGAATAATCATGATAATTTCGATTAACAAATATTGCTTCAGTCGCCCATTCACCCATACCAGATGTAGGAACGTCCCGGCGTTTCCTCTCTGGTTCTGTCGCTCTATTTGTGTCAACCCCGTTTTCTGAGTTCAGCCAGGGTCCCGGGCAGCGGTCAACAGAGTTCCCTGCCGTATGTCCGATTTGGACGTCCGCGTTTCACGCCGAATTTTCCTTTTAACCTTTCGGCTTGTTGCTCTTAGCGTCGTCGTTCGAGGCGGATGTGACGTTCACTGACAAAAATGTCGAAGCACAATCCTCGTGAACTTTCCTGAAAATTAGTCCACCGAGAATAACTTATTGACACCTTGACTTGCGAGGAATTTTTGTCTGGAGAGTCGGCTTCCTGTCTGCACAATTGCACAATTGCTGCGTTGTTAGGGTGGGTAATTTTTTGGCGACGAGGTTTCCATGCCAGCTATTATTTTGGTTGTTCTGTTCCTATTTTTTTCTTTTCAAATTTACTGTTCTTTTAGGTCGGGATTTCTGTTTGTTTTCGTTTTCTTTTTCGCGGAAGGGGGGGAGGCTGCCTTCTTTTTTGGAGGGCGGGTTATTTGTTAATTATTTGTGACGATGCTCTCATACTCCAAGTTCTTCAAGGAAAGTGTTTTGTTTGGTTTGTTTGTTTGTTTGTTTGTTTGTTTTTGTTTCTTGATTCTTGGGCCTGGGTTGTGTGAGAAGCTGTCTTGGCTCTCCAAGCGTTTGTCTCCGAACGATATGTCGACGATGGACGTTGAGACGAGGAGTTGGGTTAAGCCTTTAAAAAAATATGCGATCTCTAGCAGGCTGTAGCTTCAAAGAATGTGACACCTTAACCAAATGATTCTTGTCGTTTTATACTGCACTTCTATGCTCCAAAATGACTTTAAAAATTTGATAACATCTCTATTGTTATCGGGAATCGAACTCAACTTCTGTGCAAGGCGATAGCCGTTTTCTTATGTGGTTGATGGCTGCAGCCAGTTCAGCCTAATTGTTTTCAGTTCTCTCAGAACAATTGTTTAGAGGACTTGGGTTTTCCTTCATATTTATATCTCCCGCGGTTTCCGAAAAGAAAAGACATAGAGAGACCAGCTTTCTGTTGTATTTGTATTTGAAAATGTTAACGCCTTTCATCAACACAGCACAATGGAAGGCTGGCTGCTTCGACTCTGGCATGAGATTTTTTTAAATTCTACATAGGGATTGGACTAATATCTTGCGAGTGCAATAACGAAAAGCGCGTCATTACACCGGTTAGATTTCTGTGATAGATCAGTTCTGTCTGCTGGGAATGCAAAACGTTCCGTGTGTGGCAATTAGTTGATTAAAAGAAAGCCGTTTGTCAGCGTATGGGTGCAAGAATCGAACTGTGGAGGCCGAAAAATGCAGACCGCTCAACTTTTTATACCCCGCAAGTGAGATCAATCTGTTCGAAATAAATAACAGTACTGCGATGGCGACATCTCGACCCATTCTCCTTTGCACGTCTATTCGTTGCAAAGAACCCATAACTTGTAATTGAAGGAAAGAAACATCAGCAGAAATTGTGGGTGAAGTGTCAGTGAAAGAAATGAAATGTGGTGCCGTGACCCCGTAATCCATCACCACTCAACGATTGTTTTCTCACATAATGTAGTTTACATGTATTTGCATTATGCACTTTTTCTTTCCACTTGCGTCACAGACAAAATCCCTCTGAGGTTGTCTAGTTTAACCCTGAGCGTCTAGCCTTAACCCATTCCTTGGAAACATTGCGGTGACCTCTCGATTAGATTCCAGAATAAAACCAGCAGAAAACGCTCATAAATAAACATGAGAGACGCAGGCTTCCCGTGGGACGAGTGTCGGGGGCTGGTTTTGGCTGACCCCCCACAACGTATTCCCCACTCGGGACAGCAAAAAGCGGCTTGCTTTTAGGTAATTTGCATAAGATTGACCTGTTGCTGAGACGCACGACGTTCTTGGACTAGTCATAGATTACCAGGAAAGGGGTATTCGTTAGTGTAATTTGCAGCGTCGTTTTTACTGCCGCTAAATGGAGTAAAGTTGTAGTTAACAGCTAGAGACACGCTGTAACGAACCCATTTCAACAGTAAACTGGTAAGAACAGGATCACTGTGGCTATACAGAAAAAGAAATAGAATGGTGTGGACACACTGCAGTATCCATCAAGTTCTGTTGTTGTTGTCGTCGTTGTCATCGCTGTTGATGTTGTCGTTGTTGTTGTTGGTGGTGGTGGTGATATTAAAAGAATACAGCCAGGGCGGGGAAAACTCATCATCCTCCGCAACCCTGATAGACGAATCAGCGATCAGTTACTGATAGACACCATCTGTATGAATACCTTAGGATGGACCCTGCTGATGAGAGGCAAGGAGGTAAGGATAGAATCCGTCTCGGAAGACCCCAGTTCTGGAATCAAGTAATCAAGTAATTGCTAAATGACTCTGCTGAACACCGACACATATTAATTTGTTTGAATCCTCATACCCCCCCCCCTCACTCCCCCCACCCCCACCCCCGCACACATTATCTTTGGTGTGTGAAAGTTTACATGACAAGGGCTGAGAAGAACAAAAGAAATGTGACTGGATTATTCGATAAACTATGATAGTTTCTCTCATATTTGACAACTGCACCTCCACATGTTTAATAGTAATTCCTTTGGAAATGTTTTGATGTTAGTGACAAGCAATGTTGGTCAGATACAGGGGCGAAGGCTGAATTATGAGAGTGACCCCAAGTGGTGAACAGGGTATTTTATGTGGCAATGAAACAGTTTCGGGTGTTGTACACACTGCTCATCGGTGCCTACGTCTGGGGGTGAATTTGACTGCGGTGATTTTCCCAAATAAAGTAAGAGAAACATTCCTTTATTTGATTGTGCAAAAGCTTCGCCTCTCGTCAGATACACGTATAGAAGTATATTCCGGGTAGAGTGTCTATTTGTCATTTTAGACTCTATCAATGCATTGTTATCGAACCCGTAGAATTTCGAGTTTACAAAGAGAGAGAAAGGGGAAAGGGAAACGGAGAGGGAGAGAAAGAGAGAGAGAGAGAAAGAGAGAGAGAAAGAGAGGGAGAAAGAGAGAGAGAGAGAGAGAGAGAGAGAGAGAGAGAGAGAGAGAGAGAGAGAGAGAGAGAGAGAAACACAGAGAGAAATAGAAACAGAGGGATTGGATGGGGGAAGAGACAAAGACACACAGGGAATCCGACAGACGGACAGAGGCAAAGATGGACCGAGAGAGAGCAAAGAGGGATAGAAAGAGATAGAGAGAAAAAGAGGAGGGAAAATAAAGAGAGAGAGGGAGAAAAAGAGAGAAAAAGATTAAGAGAGAGAAAGATGTAGAGAAGGAAAGAGAGAGAGAGAGAGAGAGAGAGAGAGAGAGAGAGAGAGAGAAGGGGGGGGTGGCTTATCTCCCTTATGCTTCATTTCAGCCAGCGTGATGCTGCAACGTAAAAGGGTTTAAAAGAAGGTCAAAAAGGGACAGTAAATGCTTTGTGATGAAAACACGTGGTGGGGCGGATTTTGTCAAGTTTCCAAGAATTCCGTAATTGATTTTTATTGATCGTGTTTTGATAAAATAGAGAGAGAGAAAAAAATTTTAAGAGAACATGTGCCTCAAAGGAACTTGGGGAATACAAAAATAAAATAGGAAAAGGGAGCGCAGAGAGAAAGTGGAGTGGAACGAGGATAAGAACTCTTAAAGGGAGCCGAGTTCTGGCAGTTCGGAATTAAACAGTTTAGATATAGCTGCACGGTAATTGAGAAATTTGTAAAGTTGTATTCTGAAAGTGTCAGTTCTCTTAACAAATGTGATCCGAAGTACTCATGATACTCATGAGGCAGCTCACAAAGGCCGTTTTTTCTGAGTTCATGTTATGGTGAATATCGCATTATCACCATGCTGAAAGAGGTTCCCCAATGAACGTATTTAATTTGTATTCGCTCACAAAATGTATGCACTGCGCAATGCTTTTCTGTTGTTGTTGTTGTTGTTGGAGTAAAAAGAAGAACATCGACACAATAATGGCCATTTAGTGCGGGGAAAAGGTAAGACAGACAGACAGACAGACAGACAGACAGACAGACAGACAGACAGACAGACAGACAAGATTAAGAAGTAGGACCTACCAGAGACTCCCTCCAACCACCCACCAGCTGCAATGGGAGAAACAGAGTAAGGGGGGGGGGAATAAGACTGACACCCAGAACTGCTGACAAATACATTTGGGTCTCTCTCAATAGTCATGGTTAATATCCGAAACCGTGAGAAACAATGCTTGAACGGTCTCACCCATTAATCCAGTCTGTCACGACACGGGTGTGGATAAAAGAGAAATAGGTTCCAGCTGTTTATGGGCGAAAAGTACCCGACGGAAACGCGTATTATTGTGTTGGCGGTGTTCCATAATATCTCCACCCTTGGTTGGGTGCTGACTGTGCCATCCGTGGATTGTCATTATTGTAAGCTGTTTGTCCTTAATATATGTCGTGCATGGCCTTTGATTTATGGTTACTAACAGCTTGCATGAAGAAGGCTGTTTGTCTAGAGACAGTAGTGTGGATTTGTGCCAAACTACAAAAGCATTCCCACCAACAACAACCCCCACCCCACCCCACCCCTCTTACACAAATGTAAAACCCTGCACCCCTTCTCCACACGGGTGGATGTGGAGGTAGGCGTATTGTACAAAGGTTTGCCTCGGACCGACGTCAGTGGTATAGTGGTTTGCCGTTCTCTATCGCGCGCAGAAGTCCCGAGTTCGTTTTCCGATTGGGGAGAAGCCTTATCGAGTGTCTCGGTAGAAAAAGAGAGAGAGAGGGGGGGGAGAGACAGAGAGAGGGAGACAGAGAGAGGGAGATAAAGAGAGAGATAGAGAGAGAGAGGGAGAGAGAGAGGGGGGGATAAGAGAAACAAAGGCATCTGGGTTGAAAGGTGAATAGACGCAGTACTTTGCATTTCTGCATGCCTTATTGCATACACCTTCTCAGTTTGAAATTTTAAACCGTGACAACAGCAGTGTTTTAGTTAGCCTGACATTTGAATACTCCACCTTATATCCTCGCCCCCCCCCCCCCTTCGCCTTACCCCCTTCCTCCTGCCCAACCCTCCCCTCGACACCCGTCCCAAATTACATCGTTTGACGAGCATTGAGCCACGTCCCTATCTCTCACCTTTCAACACCTATGCTGTCAGCCAATCAGCTCCAGGTCTGGTCTCTGTTCTCCGTAAGGTTTAGCGGAACTATTTTACACCCGTGCTGTGTTAGCATACGTGTTCCCCCCTGACTAATTACCTGACGGCTGGTCTTCATCTTTTGGGAAGAAAAAGTCGACGATTCGCTTAGAGAGAGAAAGGAAGGTTGACTCGGGGTTTTTTTTTCCTTCTCTCCATTGTCCCGAGTCAAACAGCCTTGTTGTGAATTCAATTTCCGAAGGTTCACTGGGCTAAGAGAGTGCTCTGTTATGTCGATTGGGTAGGCGGTGATTATACGCTGCGGGTTCCAGCGCCTGTGGTAACAGAACAACGGCTTTCGTTGCCACATGGAAAACAGGTGAATTCTAATTCAGCATTGGGGAGCTTATTTTGTCGAACATCATCTTCCTTATCAAGGCATGCTGTATCCTACGTAGCCCGAGATGGTCCTAGCAGACATCCTGGACGCAGCACGCTTCTCAAATGATGTAAGTTGGCTTATTTGGGGGTATTCAGTTGAATCAGCCATTTTTTTTCCTCTCAGGCATTTTAATGTAAATGTGGCATAGAGTGCATCTAAATACTCTTGAGATTGCTGCTTATCCTTTAATTAAGGCAAGACCCAGAATGGGCGTCCACCCCAAAAGATATGGCGTTGTGGGCGGAGAGCCGTGGCAAATAATAACTTCAAAATCTTATCAAGATGTGAATTCAGTGTAGATGCGCTTTCCCTGCTATACTACATAATACCCAATGTGCCAACAGATCCCCCTTAACTGATAGGGTTTTGTCATCGTTTTAGGCGAACTGAGATCAACGTGTTTGGACTCCCCCTCCCTTTCCCTCCCCAAAGATTGATTCAGTTTAGTTCATTTAGGAAGCGTGCTGTTTGGACACAGCCAGTCAGTAGTCGACCGGGGCTTGGAGGGATACAGCATCTCAACGTGAAGAAGAAGGAGGTAATAAATGACAAAGACTTTCCTCCCTTGCAATCGAACTTACGTCTTCTGTGAGGAGCGACGAAAAAACCCTAACCATTACACCTACCGCAGACAGCAGTGCCGGAAAGGGAAAAAAATTATGCGATTGAGTGCAAGCGGAAAAACAGATCATCGGGAATTCGGGTGACGAGACAGACAGACAGACAGACAGACAGACAGACAGACAGACAGACAGACAGACAGACAGACAGACAGACAGACAGACAGACAGACGT
>NW_004797291.1:1037103-1038431 GCF_000002075.1 Aplysia californica | reverse complement strand
TGTGTATGTGTGTGTGTGTAATAGTCTATGTATTTTTCTCAGAGGGAGAGACAGGCAGAGATGATTACGAGTCACGAGACGGTAGACTGACAGATATTTATATATTAACTAAAGTATTTCCGTCCAGCCTGACAAAATATAAGACATCAAAATTCTACACAGCAGTGCCCAGCTTCGGAACAATGTTTTTCCTGCTTAAGAAAACGTTTACTTACTATCTAAAAGAACGATACACAATAAATAGAAACAAACAAACCAGCTCGATGCCCATGTGATCCCCTGATATCTTGCCCTATTTGCACGAAAGTGTGGCCCAGGTCTTAGCCAAGTCATTGTATAGCGACGATTTAGAAGAACAAGGGCCGAGTGATTCATGACAAGCCCTGTATGGGACGAGACCGTCGTGATTGGAGCTATGGGCCCTCATCCATCACCAGAAACGAGTCGTATGATGACCCCGGCCAGACGGCAAGTAGGAAGATGAAGGAGGGAGAGGGAAGAATATGATAAAGGCAGACCGTTGGAGAGAGAGATGGAGAGAGAGGGGGGGGTGGTGAGAGAGAGATAGAACGGTTGGAGCAAATAGAGAGAGGGGCAGGGGGTTGGAGAGAAATATATATTAAATATATACCAAACTTTTCTAAATTTTAGAAAAGACAAGGACTTAGAAAGGTACGTCTCAAACTCAGGCTAAATCAGCACGTACCTAAACATGGATAGCTGATGGCACTGTAAAGAAAAAAAAACAGCTATGGGTCTGTTAGAGGGCTTAATGGTAATGGAGAGAGGATATTGAAAGATAAGGGCAAGGAAATGTTGCAATTTATGTACTTTCTCAACAATATTGATTTCTGTTTGTAAGAAATGTATTTTGAATATGTCTAAGAATTGTATTCGTATCATTATGGTCGAATTCTGTTTTGAGCTCAAAAAAATGAGGGGGGGGGGGGTCTAAGAAATGTAAAAGCCTGGAAAAGAGCAACAGAACAAAGATATAGAGTATTGCTATGATTTAGACATTGATAGGCAGTTTTGTTTTTATCTTACAATAATGCACTGCAGTGTGTTTAGACTTTAAAGAAACAAATTCATCCTCACTACCAAAATTGACAATTCAGTCAACTCAGTACATCGTTTCTTCTTGGAAAGGGGAGGGAGCGGGTGGGGGGGGGGCTAGAAAGGAAGGCAGCAGAAAGAACGAAGACGGAAGAAAAAGGGAAAGAGAGGGAAGGAAGGGGAAGTTTGCCCTTGTAAGCCCCTGTTTCCCTTAAGATTGTGGCCGGATTCACGGAAGAAGCCGAAGAGCAACAAGGCGATTTGTTCAGGAT
>NW_004797291.1:1031347-1033795 GCF_000002075.1 Aplysia californica | reverse complement strand
AGAGAGAGAGAGAGAGAGAGAGAGAGAGAGAGAGAGAGAGAGAGAGAGAGATTTTGGAGTCTCCAGACTGAATGGGAAGACTACATAAATTTTGTGGGAAAGTGGAATGATTGAGGGAAAGAGGCGGATGTGTAGTAGTGTGCGTGGGCAAGACAGAGAAAGTGGGCGGGAGAATATTATTTGAAAGAGAATGAGACCCCAAAAAATGTGTTGTACGTATGGGTATGTGCTTGATACATTTGAGGTTGTTGCGTGCATGTATGTTTGTGTGGGGGGGGGGAGTAGTTAGGAAAACGGAAGAGAAAGTACGGAAACGATCTGGAAAAGGCGGGAAAGGGGGTGTTGGGGGTTGCTGTGAGAAGCTAGGAAGAATCAAAGCGGAAAAGAGAGAAGTAGACCAGAAATGTATATTGGGTTAGAAAGAAGACCGGCCAGACAAAGTGATTTTAGGTGGGGCAGGGGTGAGGGAGGGGCGGGCAGGGGCAGAGTCTGGTTGGCCCGTTTATATTGTTTGATAATGGAAAAGAGGCAAGTGGGGGAGAGAGAGCAGAGAATTCCACTGATGAGGAGACGGTTGGTTGGTGGGCAATTCTCCAATTCTCGGAACCCCGCGATCCGATAAAATTGTCTGAGAAAATAATCAGCCTCTTGAACGCTCTTCTTTTCTCCCCTCCTTCTGTGGCTGGATTCTATCGGCAGTACTTTGCCCCTGACATTCACAGCGGGGCCGCTCTATTTGCACTAAATGAGATTGTCAAGGCTTTGGGTTCTCAAGAAAGTACTTGTAATGAAGAGGCTAAAATGTGCTACTTCGGACGCAGTAAAACCCTCCAAAAATCAGTAATTTCTTCAATGTAGTAGGAGTCTTTTTCAGATTTTGCTAGTGTTTTTTTTTTTTACTTTGTTATTTCTTTTAATGAGGTGGAAAGGCTGGGATCATGAGTCACTCCGGAGAAAAGCCTTAAGACTGTATAACGAATAGATCAGTGGGTTCTTCATGTCTCGTTCCATACTGAATAAGAGTCGATTTAGATCGGGGTTGCGATGCCCTTTACAGGACCAGACCTTATTATTGTCAGTTCGCCATGTCTGGCCTGCGGGGGTCTTAGGGTGACCTCAATGTATCTTGGACTGGGTACATCTGCTGTGGCTTTTCATTTAGATGAGACAGGACGAGATAAAGCGAATAAAAATAGTGTTACTTTGTTAAGGACTAGATGGAAATCCTGCTGTGCTTAACAGGCCTTCTGAATATGTCTGTCTTGCGTTCCACGTTTCTTTTCCCAAGGGAAGAAGAGCACGATTCGTTGCTGTATATAGCTGCTCAAGCCGTCGCCAAATGGAAATGGGATGAATCCTTATACTTTTTTTTTCCTTTGCCCAATCCTATCAAAATGACGCCATCTTATTAGTGTACAGTTGTATAATATGCGATGTTATAGCAAGAGTCAACACAAAATTGCGACAAGGGTAGTTGCTTGTCTTATGTTATACTAAAATCTATTACACGTTGTTACTTTTTATAGTTACGTTTCCCTTTTTTCCAAGTCCGAAATACGCCATGAGCTCTTTTTGTTTCCAACACTAAATCATAAATTACCTTTATCTCCCTCAGTCCCCTAGTCTCCGACTTCCAAAGACTACCAATGCCATCACCTCACCCTCCTTTGTATGTTTCGTTTCTGTCGAAAAATATTACAATGTTTCTACAAAGTGTTCACCATTACATATCAGTATGACGTAGATTTGTTTTTCTTTCATCTCCTGTATTCGACCATTGACTTTATCTGCCAGCACACACTCCTGGTCAGTCCACTCGTTCTTGACGTAAGGATTGTTCTACATGAATTTGCCTCATTCGCTTTTTAAGGTTTCGTATGTTATTTGATCTAACAACAAGGGGGAAAAAAGACTGGCTGCAAATGTGTGAAGAGATAAGAAGCGGGTTTTTCCAACTTCCCTCAAAGATATACTCTGCAGTGTATTCGGTTTTTATTACAAAGAGAATGAACCTGAAAGAAAGAAAGAAAGAAAGAAAAAAAGAAAGAAAGAAAAAAAGAAAGAAAGAAAGAAAGAAAGAAAGTAATGTGAATAAGAATAGTGACCCCCCCTCCCTCTCTCTCTCTCTCTCTCTCTCTCTCTCTCTCTCTTGCTTTCTCTCTCTCTCTTTCTCTCCCTCTCTCTCTTTTTCTGTTTCTCTCTCTCATTCACCCACTCTCTTTCAGTATGTGTATATCTGTGAGTGTGTGTGTGAGAGAGAGAGAGTGTGTGTGTGTGTGTGTGTGTGTGTGTGTGTGTGTGTGTGTATGTGTGTTTGTGTCTCTCTGTCTGTGTCTCTGTCTCTCTGTCTGTCTCGGTCTCTGCCTCTGTCTGCTTGTCTGTCTGTCTGTCTGTCTGTCTGTCTGTCTGTCTGTATGTCTGTCTGTCTGTCTGTCTGTCTGTCTGTCT
>NW_004797291.1:1027648-1029644 GCF_000002075.1 Aplysia californica | reverse complement strand
TTTGTTTTTTTGTTTTGTTTTTTGTTAATGCCTTACTCCCACTGAGACTTCGAAAAGAGAACACGAAATTTCTTGCTCTTTGAAAGAATGCTCAAACGCAAAAAAAAAATATATATATATATTCTCCTTGATTCTCCGGCATGCAAAAACAGTCACGTGCTCTTGCTGCAGCGACGTAAAATCCGGGCATGCGCATTTTGAAATCGATTTAAGAAAGATAAAGCCTATGAAAATTCACCTGAATAAATATTTACAGAAACCTAAGCACCGCATCTGATATAAACAAACGTTCGTCTCTCTCCTGGAAAGTTGCAACCTCAACGTCTTGAATCTAAATCAAGAAACGGAACACCTCGGTTTTGAATTTTTCTTCTTTCTTGTAACTCCTTCTTTTATTTTGTTTCTTCAAAGAAAATAAAAATTATAAAAGAAATCTGAAATTCAGATGCTTTCTTTTGTGAGAGCCAATCCAGAGAAGTGGCTTCCTCTCTCGCTAGATTTTGGCCGTTTTAAAATGTTCAGTGCCGTTTTTAATGTTCTTCTGTTTTGATGATGATATAGTATTTTAGACAGAATGTGACCGCTGCAGGTCCGAAACAATTCAACTGAAGAGAAAAGGGAAGGGGGGATTGCGTTTGCGAATTCCTCGTCTCAAGGGCATGGATCATCGTATCGATACTCAATTTTTTTTGTTGTGTTTTTGCAGATTACAGATTAGGATAGGCTTATTATTTTTCCATCTATGTTTTTCCAGGCTTGGGGCAGATTAGACTCAATATTTTCCTGTAAGTGTTCAGTTTTAGGACAGTGATGGTAACATTTTGAAGCAAATTCTCCTCACAGATAAAAACTCTCTCAGCCTGCCTATCTCTACCCCCTCTGACTGGCAAACTGGATGTAATACACCCCTAGGACTTCGTGTGTTTTATTACAATAAAACAATGACATTTACTCACAACCACTGTGTATTAAGTGCGGGGAAGTGGTGGGGAGCCTGTAAATATGTTTGTGTAGGAATCCTATGTTTGGAAGTTTGCGACAAAAACTGAAAAAAAAACTTAAGTTCTTAAGGATGGTTTGACTGAGCTCTGGTAATTGAAGATTGAGACGAAATGTAACGTATCTCGTCTAGCTATTACACAAAGTTTACTTATTACTAATAAATGTAGAAAAATACCAGTCGATCTTTCCTCTTTTACCCATGTTGCTGTGCCTGGTAACGATCGCATCAAAGTCGCTCTTCCGCGGCGAAACCGGCGTCGTGCAACCTTACAAAGAGGATTTTGTATTCTTTTTTCTTTTTTTTTTTCTTTCTTCTTTCTTTGTTTTTAGATGAGCTTTGTTGAGCGGATCTATTGTTTTTCATTGGCACAATCACTTGTTCATGTTTACACAGCAATGTTTAGTTATTGCTAAGAAATGTAGTAAACTGAGTAAACATCTGGCACTCGTATGACCTTATGCATTTGTGAGCGCCTTAAAACCTTACTAAAACAAACAACGAGTAAACTTTGCACAATCACTTGTTCCTTTCAAGTGGTCAAAATGTCTAATTTTGTCTTATGAAGCCGGAAAATGCTCGGCCATTCTTGCAGTTCCTTGGCACTGTTAAAGTAATCAGTTGTAAACTTTAGTTCTTTTAAGTGGGGTGGCCAATGTTCTTTTCTGACGCCAAAGTCTGTATGCAAAATTAAGAAAATAAAAGAACAAAAACATTTTGTAACTAGCAAAAGCAGTTCTTTATTGACTTGAATTTAGTAGCTAGTGACAATTTAGTGGCAACACTGAAAAAAGCAAGTAAAATCATTTGGCACAGTGAATTATAACAGCTACACAGAATAATTATAAAAAGAAGTAATTTTAAAAGGAAAAAAACTGCTGTTGATTGCACATACTTTAGGAGGGGAGATAAAAAACCTCTCATAAAGATATGAGAGAAAGACAGAGAGAGAGAGAGAGAGAGAGAGAGAGAGAGAGAGAGAGAGAGAGAGAGAGA
>NW_004797291.1:1022680-1027275 GCF_000002075.1 Aplysia californica | reverse complement strand
ACTCTCTCTCTCTCTCTCTCTCTCTCTCTCTCTCTCTCTCTCTCTCTCTCTCTCTCTCTTACATTGAAATTTTACACGCTTTACATTTTTTCTTAGATTTCTTAAACCGAGTAGTAAACGAACAAAGGACCCAAGCCCAAAGACAAGTGTTACAATAACAGTGTCGTTTGGTTCTCAAAATAAACACTATAAAAAGATAATAAATGCACAGTGATATCGAAACAAAAACAAGGTTAAATAAAACAACGGTTATCTTACATTGAAATTTCACATGAATTGCATTGTTTCTTAGATTGCCTGATGCATTATGTTTATATCAAACACATTTGTTTCTGGATTGCTCTTTAAGTTTCGAAAATACGAGACACGTTTGTCATTCCAATAGCAAACTACGAGGGGGTTCAATAAGTCTTTGGTCTGGGTATGAAGGAATCATGGAGAGCAATGAAATCTTGCTAGCCTTTAGACAATTTTTTGGAACTCACCATGCAAATTTTCGAGAAAATCCAACCATAATAAGACGCTAGTCAGCGTGTTCAATGACACCAATGCACAAAAAAAAATTCTCTTCTTTGTTGAAGCTGTACCATGGAGCCTGTTGAATATCGCTCAGTTATCTATTGTTTACTCTTGCAAGGAAAATCCCCTTTGGACATTTTTCAGGAAGTGGTCCAAGTTTATGGTGACAAATGTTAATGTCCTCGTTATAATACTGTGACATACTGGGTAAGAAAATTATTCAAATCTGGATTCATGTCGGTGATGGATGAAGATCGTGAAGGGCGCCCATCCTTCGTGGTATCTGAGGAGAATGTATCCGTAGTGAAGAAACTGGTTCTACAAGACCGACGTATTTATTATAAATGTTAAACAGTCCTCAAGTGAAAGGGCAATGAGTGTAGGGTCAATTGAAATGATTCTCCATGACCATCTTAACATGAACAAGGAGTCTGCGAGGAGGGTGTCCCCCTTTTGACAAGTGAACGAAAGAAGCAGAGGGTGGAGTTTTGCAAAACTATCCTTCGAATTGAGCCCTAGGACACAAATTTCTTTAAAAACATGATGACTATGAACTTAACATCGATTTATCATTTTGATCCAGAACACAAAATGTCCTCCATGCAATGGAAACCCCCGTCTTCTCCCTCACCAAAGAAGGCAAAGGTAACACCGTCAAGTGGAAAGGTCATACTGTCGTGTTTCTTGGATTGTAAAGGTATCATCATAACTGACTCCCTGGAAATGGAAAAACAGTCACAGGAGACTACTACTCGGGTTTGCTGATACAATAGCGGTTTGAACTGGTGAGAAAAAGGCGTGAAAAGCTTCGTAATGGCGTCCTCCTACTGCATGACAACGCACCTGCGCATAGGGCACAACAAGCAGTCCAGACAGCAGAACAGTGAGGCTTTGAAATCCTGCCACTCCCAGCTTATTCACCAGACCTAGCTCCCTCTCACTTTTTTTTTTCGTTTCCTAATCTTAAAAAGAGCAAGAACAAGAATATGAAACTAAACATGGCATTACTACAGTCAAACAAAGAAATGCAAGATAAATTCAGAATAACTGTACAGAACAAATTCGGCCCCTTAGAAGAAACACAAGACACAGAAAAACAATGGGAACAGCTTAAGACATCTATAAATGAGGCTGCAAAAGACGTCATACCAGAAAGGACAGCAAAAGCAAAGAAGAAATGGATGACTGAAGAAATTCTTACTCTTATGGAGGAACGAAGAACAAACAAAAATAATTTGGAAAAATATGTGAATCTTCATAAAGAAATCAGACACAAATGTAATCTAGCAAAAGAGACCTGGTTAAAAGAAGAATGTGAGGAAATGGAAAATCATTCCAATGCGAACTCAAAAGATCTGCACAGAAAAATTAAAGAGGTGTGCCATACAAGAACACGTGGATCAACAGGATGCCTCAAATCAAAGAATGGGAATATCATAATGGACAAAGACAAGATACTAGAACGTTGGACAGAATATATCGGTGACCTGTACAATGACAAAAGATATGAACAAAGAAGAGTGGAAAATAACAACGAGGGACCACCAATCATGAAAGAAGAAGTTATCAAGGCACTACGAAAGATGAAGAGTGGGAAAGCTGCAGGACCGTAAACATTACCACAGAGATGATTAAAGCTTTAGAAGACTTTGGAATCACCACGCTGACAAAACTTCTTAAAGACATGTATGACATTGGACATATTCCATCTGACTTGTCAAAATCTATCTTCATAGCTTTACCAAAGAAACCTAATGCAAACGAATGTGAAACGCATCGTACCATCAGCCTCATGAGCTACATAACAAAAATACTACTCAGAATAATTATAGGAGTACTGAAAAGATACATTGAGCCAATCCTACTATACGGGTGCGAAACGTGGACAATCAATAAACAGTTGGGGAGAATAATTGTGGCAACAGAGTTGTGGTTCATAAGACGCATGCTACGTATCCCCTGGAGAGCTAGAAAAACAAATGAAGAAGTCTTGGTTGAAGCAAATTATAGAAGACAGCTTATGACGAATATAAGAAGGCGACAGGCAAATTTCTTCGGACACACAATGCGGAATGAAGCATTGGAGAATATTGTAACAACAGGCAAGTTTGATGGAAAGAGAGGCAGAGGCAGACAGAGGGAAAGGATACTGGACAAGATGACAACATGGCTAGGAGCAACAAGAACAACAGACACCACTGCTGTAACGCAAGACAAGAGTGAAGTGGAGGTCCATGATCGCCCACTCCAGTCGGCAAGGCACCGGATGATGATGATGATGAATCTTAAAAAATCACTCAAAGAACTTCGTTTCCATGACAACGAGGGCGCCTTTGAAGCTTTTAGAGACTGGTTAGGGGCTCATTTTTGGTCATTTTTCTCTCGGGGACTTTTCAATGTCAAAGAGAGGTGACCAAAATGTATTACCCTGCATGGAGACTATGTAGAGAAATAACAGTATGTGTGCCAAGTTACAAAGCTCTATTTTTATTCCTTCATATTTAGACCATACTTCTTGAACCTCTCTCATGTATAGTATTTTTGTCCATTATAGTATACCTTAGCGACCAATTTCTCTCTTTCTGAGGAACATTTCATCAAAAATTGCTTTGTACTTTGAGCTCATATTATAGTAAATAAAGATATTCACCATTGAATTTGTAGCTTTGAAGGCTTTAAACATTGACCATGTAAGCAAAAACATGTTTTTATATCTGCCATCAACATTGTATGCTGGAACAACACTCATTGCAAAGGAGGCAACTGCATCGGGAGAAAAACAAGCAATGAATACTGTTGATATAAGGACAACTATCTTAACAACTTTTCGGTCTCTTTGTGATAAGGATTCTTGTTTCGCTGAAGTAGAAGTTGATTGCCGCCATTTTGACTTACGCCTTAGATTATACACAAGAATTACAGTGCAGATAATAACAGCAAAAAATGAACCAAACTGGGCTATAACGTTGAGTGTTCTTAAGATGCTCTGAATGAAAAGGCCATCGGGTGTGTATGCCAAACTTAAGATCGTCATATTTTTTTCTGGAGAAAACTGTGGTTCCAAACGGACGGCATAAAATACTGGGGCAACACAAGCCATCAGGATTAAGTAAATACAAGCGACTATCCCAATGGATCTTCTCGGTGTTATAATCGTTTTCACTTTCAGAGGCAAAGCAATGCACAAACACCTCTCAAACGTCACGAAAGCTGTGATCCAACTGGTTATACGAGCGAAAAGAATGTTTGGCCAACCGGCAGTAAGATATTGGAGGTCTTTAGAACTGATGGGAACACCGGAATTGACGAACCAAGGGTTGAAGCAGATGCTCATCCAGAGAAGACTCAGCAGAGATCCTATGTCGGAGATGGCCATGGCGAATAGAGTAATATTTACACTGTCCTTGAAGCCTTGCTTTAAAAACACAATTATGTTAATGAGGTTGAAGACAATACCAAAGAAACTGATAGTTCCTGTGACAGCAACGAAGAAAATAATGACAAAGATATTCCGGAGACGATCGCTCACGATGCCTTCCATGGTTGTTTCTGAAAGAGCTGTCTGATTTTCATTTCCAGTGCCCATCTTTAATTTCAGTGGATGTAGGTTCTGTAAAAGCTGTCAGTTCATACAGTCACCGAAACCTGTTTATGACGAAAAAGATAGATACCTTAATCGTGTGTTTCTTTCATTTTCAAAAGAACAATTCGGATAGTTGTGGTATGATTTGCTCCTTCTTTCCTGTCAAAATCTATCGTCATTATCTGTCCTCCTTCGTTGATTGTATATGTTACTCTCTTGTAACACCTTTAGTCTTCGGCACTTATTGTGTTGCAAGTGCCGTAAAATTTTTGCTAAAATTAAACTTAAAGTGCAATAAACATTATTGTGAAGCACAAACGCACCAGCATCAAAGTGATTCTCTTCTCTTGGAATGTATCGTCCTGGGATAGTTGAGGAGAAGAACGACATTAAATACATTCTCTTTTTCACTTTCTCTGCATGTGTGTGTCTGTGTGTGTGTGTGTGTGTGTCTGTGTGTGTGTGTGTCTGTGTGTGTGTGTGTGTGTGTGTG
>NW_004797291.1:1013977-1022580 GCF_000002075.1 Aplysia californica | reverse complement strand
CACACACACACACACACACACACACACATACACACACACACACACACACACACACACTTCCCTAGACCGTATTATGTGTCTCTTGCCAAAACAGTCAGATGTTCATTGTACTTACCCGTCTCTTCACTGCCGCCACATCAAAAGGCTGGACCAGAGCCACCTTTATTCTACCGTCAGTTTTACAGGTCGAAGAAAATAAAAAGACGCTTTTCAACGCTAATTACAGTTAAATCTGAAATTACCTAAATGTTTCTCTTTTTCTAAACTGAAAAAGAATTGCCCGAGTTTTTTACGGTCATTTTCTCCCTATTTGCCAATGTGCAAAGTCTTGTCAAACATGGTTTGCCATAATCTGCCCAATTTAAGTATCGAAGACTAACATAATTGTTGTGTACCATGACCTATATTTGATCTTTTCCTTCGTAACAACATCAAATTTCTATGAATATTAACTGACATTGATTCGTCGCGGGACGTTCTCTAATGAAAGCCAATTTTCTTACTGTGTTGTGAATTGTAGAACCCAAATAATTTTTATTCCGAGTTAATTTCCCGCTCTATAACATTCACAGTGACATTTTCTTTGTTTCATAATTAGGAAATAGTTAGGCTTGTATGATACTGTCACGTGGCAATTATGGTTATTTTGGGGGGTTTTGTGTTAGCCTACATTCATGTACTGACAGTGACGGTGAATGGATCAAAATGTAGGTGGGGCTTACGTTGCATCAATATTTGTACCACCAAACAGCAAGCAATAAAAATGAAACGGCAAGACTTTCTGTACTCACGATGAGCCAAAAACATCTAATTTTGAGAACTGCTAAGACGTCGTTTTTATTTTTCATCTCTCTGTTCTGCCATAAAATCTTCTGGGTGGTGGGGACCAAGACATTTCACCTCCAACTTTTCTCTAATTTTAACTCATAAAAAGATTGCTTTATAAGTACTTCTTAGTTTCAGTTTAGTTTTGTACGTATTACGGCGCTCGCAATTACATAAGGTCATATGAGCGCGCTAAACAGAAGAGTTCAATGTGAGTCATAACTGATAAATGCCAGTTGTACAAACATAAACATGAACACAAAGCATCACAATCATAGTCTCCTAATGCTGCAAACACACAGAAGGCTGAAACTGGATACGGCCGAGCAGTCACCAGGGGCGCGAATAGCACCTTATGAAGATTTGGTGAACGCGAACGTTATTGTGTCTTTGGGGAAAGTGTTTTAGTTTTAGAAAGTTTTACAGCACTTGCAAAACAATACAGTCAAGTAAGTGTTGAAGATTAGTGGTGTTACCAGAGAGTAACAAACTTTAAAAAGGGAGATATAAGGTCGACAGATGTTCGCTGGAAAGAAAGAACAATAACCACACCAGAGCACCCACCAACTCTCCCACAGGGGAAAGTGTGTTGGGGCTTGTAGAGAGTGAGCCATCTCGAATGCAGTGTCCGTAAGTTGTTTATTTGGAATCGTTTGCTTTTTTCCCATGAAGAATTCTAGAAAGGTCCATGGGTATAGACTCATCCTTCGCTAAGCCCTAAAGACATTTTGATTGCCTGTTAGGATAGTATCGTTGTAAATGGTGACAATATTGACTGGAAAGACGAGCGAGCGGTCACTTTGTTCTTTTTTTTTGTTGCTCATATACAGGCAATCATCATTCATTAAATACTGCCTGATATCCTTTTTTTTTCCTTCCAAAACATTCTCAACAGTTTCGAAAATATATCAAGGAGAACATCGACTTTTTTTTACCAAACATTGTATTTTGAAGACCTGTGTTTCTCTTTGAGCCAACGGAAGGATGAAAAAGACCAAATCAAAGCCCAAGAGCTTACTTAACTTATTTTATTCAATGCAGATTAACTGCACGATAAACGGCATTATCAAAACATGGAGACAGGTAGAAGCGTAGTTAATTTAAATGTTTTAAAGTCTTCAAGTCAGCCTGTCATCTCCTTTTTTTCTTCTTTTTTTGAAGTAAGTGTTTTACGGCACTCGCAACTGCATAAGGTCATATGAGCGTTCGAGATACATTAAATATTTTCAGTTGGTAAGACATTTTGAATTTTTTTCCGGGTGGCGGCCGAAGCCTACTCTTAACGATTTTCGACCACCAAGGAATCTTTAACATGCGTAACTTGCACCCGGAACTCCGAGATTTTTTGCCCTTGTCCGAGAAGGCTAGGTGTACATCTTTCCTACCATAGGATTAGGGGTGTGACTGAAAGACAGCAGTAAGGAGCCAAGGAGTAGCAGCAGAAAGGCTGCAGAAAGAGTCAGGATCCCAGAAAAGAGGGCAAAGGATGTGATAGGGTAGGGGCAGAAAACGGAGACGAAAGCAGACGACAGAACATTGTTAGAGAGCAGGAAGGATGTTGAAGGAAAACATTTTAGAGAAGAACATCTTCCGTCGCTATCCGGATTCGAACCCACGACCTATTGAACGAGAGGTGAACATCTTTACCTGCAGACCACGACAGTCCCCTGCCTGTCACCTCTCCATGTAAAATGTCTGAAGCTGTTATTCAATAAAGTACAATTTATAACGCTTTGAATGGTCTTGGAAAAGAGACTCACAATTTAGCAGACCCGAATTCGATTTTATACGAGTGGAGAAAAATTGTATCCAGTACCAGGATGTCACTCTCAGCCAGGGTTGACCGTGACAGGTAGGGTCGGAAGCCCGCCTTCTAAATGGTTTAAAATGTATCAATGAAGTCTATATCGCCTGTAGGTTTGTGTCATCAATTCCAACTTTTAAGCAGTCCCACAACCCCCTGCAGTTCTATTTGCTTGATGAAAACAAAGACAAGGTTGTCGTCGCTAGTGTCCACAGTGCAGTGCTCACATGAGACCTATCAGCTGTAAAGGAACTCGATGTACGGAGCAAATGATAGTAGCCTGGGAAGCAGCCAGCCCCCATTGACATGAACTGAATGGCAGCAGCAGCCATTTGTGGTTGTGGGTAATAAGTTTTAATCCACTGGCCCTCTGCACTCTGCATTTTAATGACAAAGGAAACAATCGTATTTGAAGACAAACACCACTTGACATTTTTAGGAAAGTTTGGCTCTTCTTCTCTTTGCGTTTGGCTTTATCAGCAGGGGTTTTATCAATATATGGAAAAGGCGTCTGATTAACAATGTATTCTAGATATCAATTGTTGTATTTTCTTAATGGCAGCTTTCAATTCTTCTTTCTAAATTGAGAGTCCATACCTTTATTTATTTATTACCTTTTTCTTTTCTATCATCATTGAACTGTTCTGTTGTGCATTCTGACCATCTAACTAAAACATGTCCTTTTGCCCCTTTAAATATCTTCTCCTTTTGACTTCTTTTCCTTCCATGAAATGTCCAATAATCTCTAGAAATTATGCACACCGTGTTTGATCACACTTTTCCCCCACTCGCTTCTTTTGTTTTGGAATGCATGTATTTGTTTTCTCTGTTGTGAATCTTCTCTAATTTTTACGCTGATCATTTATCCATTTTCCTTTTGCCTCATTGCACGCTGTCTAAATGATATCTTACCCACTTCGCATTTTGCCTGACTTTTCTCTTCCATAACTTTTGAAAATTCATGTTCTGCTCCTGAATTACTCTTTTTTTTCATTTGCTTTTTTAAAACGATTTTGGGAGGATATTTTCTTCAATGACTTTTTAAATTGAGTCCTTCACTTTTCCCCACCATTCCCGCCTCCCCCGCCCCGCCCCGTCTCTCTGTCTCTCTGTCTCTCTGTCTCTCTGTCTCTCTGTCTCTCTGTCTCTCTGTCTCTCTGTCTCTCTGTATCTCTCTGTCTCTCTCTGTCTCTCTCTCGTTCTCTCTGTCGTTCTCTCTCTCTTTTTGTCTCTTTCGTTCTCCCTCTTTTCTCTCTCTCTCTCTCTCTCTCTCTCTCTCTCTCTCTTTCTCTCTCTCTCCATCCTACTCCCATCTATGTGAATGTTCTACTAGTGCCAAATAAAACTTTGATTGACATGTTGAGCTTATGTTTACACTACAGCGCACACGGCATTCTTAACTTCGAGTAGTTAAGTCATTAAGTTCAGGGGTCTCGTGACATTGGAGATAAGGAGTTCGCCTCTCATTCAATAGGTCCCTGTTTCGAATCCGGATAGCGGCGGAAAATATTCTTGTCTAAATGTTTCTTCTTTCACATCTTTTCCTGCTCTCTAACTATGTTTTGTCGTCTGCTTTCGTCTCAACTTTCTGCCCCACCCCCTCACCTCCTTTGCCCTCTCCTCTGGGCTTCTTACTCTCTCTGTAGCCTTTCTATTGCTGGCTCTTGGCTCCTTCTTACTGTGCCATTCAGCTACACCCGTGATCTTATGGAAGAAAAGATCTACACCTAGCTTTCTCGGACAAGGGCGAAAAATCTTGGAGGTCCGGTCTACAAGTTGCGCTCGTTAAAGATCCCTTGGTGGTCCAAAATCGATAAGCGTAGACTTTGGCCGAAACCCGAGAAAAATTCAAAATGTCCTACCAACTGAACATGTTTAATGTGTCCCGCGCGCTCATTTGACCTTATGCAGCTGCGAGCGCCGTAAAACACTTGCCAAAAAAACCCAAAAAACACTTAATACCTCAAAACAATTATTTACTTGTCAACCAAGAGTGAAATGTATGTAGGCTACTGTGAGCTGATAAAAAAAATAGTAATAACCTAACTTAGAAAGGGAGAGGGAGAAAATTACAACTCAGCATGCACATTACTGTGTTGATGAACACCACCCCACCACTCCTCCTCCGAATAAAAAAGCAAAGTAGCCTCTTACAGACAATAATAACAATAACAACAACGTCAACAACAACATCAACGACGACGACACAACAACAACATAAACAACAACGACAACAACACGTTCTGTCCAACTCCGCTTGGGAAATGCTTTATCCCTGTATCCAAAAACGTTTTAACCTCACTTTTGGTGATACGGTACCCTTTATACTTTCTGCATTTTTCCTTGTTTATGCCCCCTCCCCCTCTTTTTCTTCTAAAAGGAAAGAAAGAAAAGAAAGACCAAAACTCCCTCTGAGATTTCGAAAAGAGAACACGAAATTCTTTGCTGTTTGAAAGAATGCTCAAACGCAAAAAAAAGTATTCTCCTTGATCCTCTAGCATGCAAAAACAGCCACGTAAAATCCGGGCATGCACATTTTGAAATCGATTTAAGAAAGATAAAGCCTATGAAAGTTCACCTGAATAAATATTTACAGAAACCTAAGCACCGCATCTGATATAAACAAACATTCGTCTCTCTCCAGGAAAGTTGCGACCTCAACGTCTTGAATCTAAATCAAGAAACGGAACACCTCGGTTTTGAATTTTTCTTCTTTCTTGTAACTCCTTCTTTTGTTTTGTTTCTTCGAATAAAATAAAAATTATAAAATAAATGTGAAATTCAGATGCTTTCTTTTGTGAGAGCCAATCCAGAGAAGTGGCATTCTCTCTCGTTAGATTTTCGCCGTTTTAAAATGTTCAGTGCCGTTTTTAACGTTCTTCTGTTTTGCTGATGATATAGCATTTTAGACAGGATGTGAACGCTAGTGATAAAATAAAGAATAAAAACTGTAGGTCTGATAGAATTCAGCTCAAGAGAAACAGGGAGGGTATCGATACTCAATGCTTTTGTTGTGTTTTTTGCAATTTACAGATTAAAATAGACTTAGTATTTCCCTCTATGTTTTCAGGCTTGGGACAGATTAGACTCAATATTTTCCTATAATTGTGTTCAGGTTTAGGACAGTAATGGTAACATTTTGATACAGATTCTCCTGACATTAAAAATTCTCTCTCAGGCTGCTTATCTCTACCCCTTTTGACTAGCAAATTGGACGTAATACACCCTAGGACTTCGTGTGTTATACAGTAGAACACGGCAAAAGAGAGAATTTGGTTCCAGAAGAAAAACCCCGCTGTTGGCGAGTTCCCGCTATAGGAATGCAATGGGGAAATTACCGAAAATCTTCTAAAAATCCTTCTGATCACCCCCCTTCCACTTCCATATCAATAAAATTTGCGCTTTTGATTAGTCTTCCTTTTCTTGTCAACTTAGTTGATTATCTTGGCTTTTAATTCAAGCGAAAAGTATTTCCTTTTGTCTTTGTTGGAAGCCATCTTTTCCTCGGTGTCGTTGCTTGTGAAGTCTATTATATCGCACCGGTAGGCCTAGTGCAGAACTGGTGACGTGGAGGCGTGCGTATGCCTTATGATGAGCATTAACGATCGCAATTCAGTGAATCAGGAATCACACCCTACACGCTCTCCTCTTCTTCTACTTTTTGGCCTAACTTAGGCTTAAGGCTATAGCCTATACGCTCTCATACTGAGCGTCTAAGCTACGGCACATCAACTTTGGAGTGGCTCACGTAACGCGTCTCTCTCTCTCTCTCTCTCTCTCTCTCTCTCTCTCTCTCTCTCTCTCTCTCTCTCTCTCTCTCTCTCTCTCTCTCTCTCTCTCTCTTTCTCTGCCGCCTGCCCCACCTCACTCATCCCTGGACTGGCAAATGACAACGCCGCACCGCTGACTTCCTGTTTGGAGCCCACCTACAACCCCCCAACCCCCTTCCCCTCCAGCTAGAGCTGGCTCGATCTCTCCCGCTGTATCCGAGTTTGGGACTTTCCCTGCCTCCCGAAACCAGAGCACTGGTAATTGAGCTTACATATAGGAAAAAAAGGGGATTCAGGTAAAGTCCCACTGTTGGGATGGTCCCGCTGTAGTGGGTGCCGATATAGTCATGTTCTACAGTATTACAGTAAAACAATGACATTTACTCACAACCACTGTGTATTAAGTACGGAAAGGGGCGGGGAATATGTACTGTATAATGTGATGTCTTTTGTGTAGAAACCCTACGCCGTGTGTTTAAAATTTGCTGCCAAAACCTGAATAAATAGCTCAACTTTAGGTTGATTTGATTGAGTTCTGGTTATTGAAAATCGAGACAAAATGTAGCGTATTTAGTCTAACTATTACACCAAGTTTGCTTACGACTAAGAAATGAATTAAATTGTTCGACAGTGCTCTCCATGTCGCTCTTTCCCCGGTAAAGCTGACGTCAAAGTCGCTTTTGCTCAACGAAACCGGCGTGCAACCGTACAAGGAGGGTTGTTAGGTTTTTTAAGGCTCTTTTGAGCAGATCAGTTGGTAAGTTCTTTTGCAAGTGGACAAAACGTCAAAATGTTCAATTTTGTCTACCTGGAACATTCACGGCCATCTAGTCCGTTCCGTAACACCGTTAGAGTACAGGTTATAAGTGATAAACTTCAAGTCTTTTGGATGGGGTTGGTAAATGTTCCTTTTTGACGGTAAAGATTGTGTGCAGATTAAAGAAAATAAGTAAACAAAAGCATCGAGTGACTGAACAAAATCAGTTAGATGTTTTTCATTTACCTGAATTTAGTAGCTAGTACAAATTTAGTAGCTGCACCGAAAAAGCAAACAATATCATATTTGCCCCTGTGAATTATAACAGCTGCAAAGAATAACTGTAAAAAGATGTGATTTTAGAAGACAAAAGCTGTTGTCGATCGCACAGACTTCATGAGGAGATAAAGCCTCCCACAAAGATACGAGAGAAAGACAGAAAGAGACAAAGTGATAGAGAAAAGGATAGAAGTGAAAGATAAGCTGACAAGTGAACTAACAAAGGACCCAACCAAAAGACAAGTCATATTGCAATAGCAGTCTTGTTTGGTTCTCAAATAAAACACTGTCAAATTTATTTTAAAATGTACAGTGAAATCAAAGCAAAAAATAAGGTAAAACAAAACAACCGTTATCTTACATTGAAATTTCACACGAATTGTCTGATTCATTATATCTACATGTATATCAAACACGTTTGTTTCTGGCTTGAAAATGTACACGTTAGTCATTTCAACAGCAAACTACATACTACATGTCCATTATGGTATGCCTTGGTGATCAATTTCTCTCTTTCTGCGGAACATTTCATCAAAAATTGCTTTGTACTTTGAGCTCATATTATAGTAAATAAAGATATTCACCATTGAATTTGTAGCTTTGAAGGATTTAAACATTGACCATGTAAACATAAACAGGTTTTTATACCTGCCTTCATAACTGTATGGTGGTACAATACTCATAGCAATGAAGGCGACTGCACCGGGGAAGAAACAAGCAATGAATACTGTTGATATAAGGAGAACTATCTTCACAACTTTTCGGTCTCTTTGTGATAAAGATTCTTGTTTGGCTGAAGTAGAAGTCGATTGCCGCCATTTTGAATTACGTATTAGATTATGCACAAGAATTGCAGTGCAGATAATAACAGCAAAGAATGAACCAAATTGGGCTACAACGTTGAGTGTGGTTGAGATATTCTGAACAAAAATGCCATCGTGTGGGTATGCCAAACTTATGATCGTCATATTTTTTCCCGGAAAAAACTGTGGCTCCAAACGGACGGCATAAAATACTGGGACAATACAGGCCGTCATGATTAAGTATATACAAACGACTACCCCAATGGATCTTCTCGGTGTTATAATCGTTTTCACTTTCAGAGGCAAAGCAATGCACAAACACCTCTCAAACGTCACGAAAGCTGTGATCCAACTGGTTATACGAG
>NW_004797291.1:1012323-1013351 GCF_000002075.1 Aplysia californica | reverse complement strand
TCTCTCTCTCTCTCTCTCTCTCACTTCCCTAGACTTTAGGTGTCTCTTGCCAAAAACAGTCAGATGTTCTTTGTACTTACCCGTCGCTTCAGTGCCGTCACATCAAAGGGTTGGACCAGAGCCACCTTTATTCTAGCGTCAGTTTTACAGGTCGAAGAATTATGACAAAATCAAGACGCTTACCAACGCTAATTACAGTTAAATGTGAAATTACCTTCTAAATGGGTTGTTTTTTTCATAAATGAGAAAAATTGCGTGTCTTTTAAAAATTATTTTTCCTCTTTTTTGTCAGTGTTTAACTGTCAGACATGATTTGCCATAATCGGCCCAGTTTAACTGTTCGAAAACTAACAATAGTGTTTTGTACCATGAACTAGAGTCTACATTTATTGATTTTTTTCTTTGTCATAATATCAAATTCCTATGAATTTCATTTGACATTGATTCATTCCAGGAAACACTCTAATAAGAGCCATTTTTTTTTACTAAGTTATGAATTGTTGAACAGAAATATTCTTATTCAGAGTTATTTTCCCGTTCTGTAACATTTACAGTAAAAGTTTTTCCTTCACCATTAGAAAATAATCAGTTTACTATGATTATGACATTTGGCTATGAAGATCGTTTTTATAGTTAAAGCCCAGTTTTACGTATTGACAGTGACGTGACGGAAAATGGATTAAAAGGAGGGTGGGGCTGACGTTGTATCAATTTTTCTACCACCAAACAGCAAGCAATAAAAATGAAACAGCGATGATTTTCTGTACTACGGTCTGCCAAAGACATTGTTAGAAACACGTGAGAAAAATCGTCTTTGTCTTCTTCTCTCTATTCTAACTGAAATAAATATCCTCTGGGTGGTTCGGACAAAGACATTTCACCTTCAACTTTTCCTCAAATTCAAGTTCACAGAAAAGTCGTTTCAAAGGTACTTCGACATTAATCATGATAGATAAAATCACACTCCGCTCTTGCTGCAAACACGCAAAGGTCGAGGAGTCGCCCGTCGCGAATAGTTTTAAGGGGGG
>NW_004797291.1:1010852-1012223 GCF_000002075.1 Aplysia californica | reverse complement strand
GGGGGGGGGCTACACCTTAAGGCTATCTCGCTTATTACTCCACCGAATTTTTCCAAATTTCGCACATATAACAAGCATAGTAAGGAGTCTTATAATCGGCAATCAAATTTGAGAAAAAGTTTTGTTTCCATGGATACAGCGGCCATATTGGATTTTCTTGACATGTCGTACGTAATGAATACCGCGCTTATCGCTCATGGAAATTGATTGGGGTTTTTTTTGCATGCGTGTTCATAAACATTAGATCTAAAAATTCATCTGTTGTTTTTTTCCTAAACGAATTAGAACATTTTTAATGAATTTTTTCCTGAGGTAGCATTCAGGTTTGCAAAAAATCCGTGAAAATCCACACTCCAGACACTACCAACAAAAATCTATTCCAAATATTAAAAATTCAACAAACAAATTTTTAGTATTACACCTTCTCTTCATTCTGTGAAATGTGAAAATTTCATGAAGATTGGGTGAAAAATGGTGGCGTAATTTTAAAAAGTATAGAGAAAAGTCGCGTTTTGAGAAAACGACCGATAAAGAAAAATGGAATACTAACTTAAAGAGGAAACGGCGGTGACAAACATGCCTGGTATGGGAAAAGATACGGTTTTTGGGGGGTTCTTATACAAAGAAATAGTTGTAGGAGGGCTGACGAAGCTAAAAATGCCTACAGCTCAAATTCCATAATTTTGACTTTGGGGGTGTAGCCCCCCCCCCCCCCCCCCTTAAAAGGAGTTTAACAGCATTTGAAATGCAATAAGGTCATATCAGTGTCGAAGAGAAGAGTTGTTACAAGAATACAAGAGAGTAACAAACACAAGAAATGAGGAGAGATAAGGACGACAGATGTATGATAGGAAAGAAGGAACAATAACCACTCCAGAGCATCCACCAACCTCCCATAGGGGAAAGTGTGTCAGGTCTCGGTGAGCGTGAGCTATCTCGACTGCAGTATTCCTAAGCTCTTTATTTGAAATCGTTAGGGTTTTTACAAGAAGAATTTCACTAAAAAATATCCATGAGAACGGACTCATCCTTTGCTAAGCCTTAAAGATATTTGATTACAGTGGAATCCTGTTATAACGAGAGGGAGGGGACCGGTGTCAAATGTCCGTTATAGCAAGATTCTCGTTATAAGGGACCCAGTAATAAATTCAAGGAAAATAGTAAAGTAGGTCTAATCTATGAGTCTAGTTTTTGGTTTATTTCTTTTTGTAATCTCCCCTGATGTTGATTTGGTTCAACATGACCTTTAAGTCTTACTTGATCAAAATTCGAATCAGGTTTCTTTCTCAAACTCGAGCGATATTGACAGCTCGGCGTTGGCGACCAGAAAGAAAGTTCTCTAGGCTAACTCGCCCGCTCTGTTGTCCCCCA
>NW_004797291.1:1008380-1010752 GCF_000002075.1 Aplysia californica | reverse complement strand
ACCCCACCACACCCTGTGGTGCGTTCCGTCTGCTTGCGCACAAAGGAAACATACCACACCCCGCCCACGTCACACATTCACTCCGTCCATCACAGTACAGCACTATGACCTCTCCATCCCCGCATCGGTGAAGTGAGAGGCGTGGTAGACCTAGATAATCTAGACTAGGCTGGCCTATCACACGATGCGTTCTGCTTGTCTGTGCATGCCACACTCTCCCCACTCATTCAATCAGGCCTTCATTGTTGGCACTCGTGGGCTCTCCCATTCTTTGTTTCGCTAGATCACCAACAAGTTTCTCAACTGGCGGGGTTTTACATTAATAAATAGCCTATGCGCTGTGCACAGCAGCAGCTATCTTCCGGTATAACCGACTCCCGTGTTTGTCCGATTGCGCTATAGCAGTATTTTATTTACAAAGATAAAGAAGGGGGAAAAATGGGGTTTTAGAATAGTGTCTTTATAACAGACTTCTCGTTGTTTCAGGACTCGTTATAAGTGGATTCCACTGTACCTGTTAAGATACTATCGTTGTAAACAGTGACAATATTGATTGGAAAGAGGAGTGAGCGACCACTTTGACCGCACTATGTGTTCACTACAAGCAGTCGTCATTCTTTTAGTAATGCCTCATCTGGATCCTTTCCCTTCCATGAAATTCTCAACAGCCCTAAAATATATTAAGTTCAAAATCGACTTTTTGAACAAAACGTTGGGTTTTGAAGACCGGTGTTTCTCCTTCAGTCAGCAGAAGGATGAAAAGGACAGAATCACAGCCCAGGCGCTTGCGTCTCCTTATTTCATTCAATGCAAATTGACCACAGCAAACAAGGTGGACGGCATTATTTTTTTTAATGTAGACAGAAGCGTAGTTAATTGAAATATTTTAAGTCCTCAAGTCAGGGCTGTCCCCTTAACATATAAAATGTCTGAAATTGTCATAACAAATCTATTATAACGCTTTTATCACAATTTTTTTTATATTTTTTTTTTGGGGGGGGGGGGGGGGCACACGAGTCAGCAGACTTAAGAACGATTCCCGAATGAGGAGAAATGTTTATCCAGTAACAAGATCTCAGCCTTTCTATTGGAATTATGTCTTCTTCTCAGTCCTGATTGGCACTGGCAGGCAGGGTCGAAAGCCCGCCGCCTAATTAATATAAATTATATCGATGGAGTCTATATCACCTGTGTTATCAATTTTGATTTTGAAGCAGGCCCACAAGCAGCTGCAGCTCTTTTTCTTGAGGATAACAAAAACGAGGTTATCATCGCTGGTGCCCATATAGTGCAGTGCTCGGGGGAGACCTATCAGCTCTGTCGGGACACTCAATCTGTAAGATATTGTAGATAGGGACGCAGCCAGACCCTATCAAGATGAACTGAATGACAGCAACAGTGCTTTGTTGGTAAAAACTTTTAATCCACTGCTAGCTCAACTACACGCTGTACTTTAATAACAAGGGAAACAGTCTCATTGTGTGTACAGGTAGGCCTACTCAGGCAAACCTCCCTTAACATTTTCAGGAAAGTTCGGCTTTTTTCTCATGGTTTTCAGATTTTTCGGCAGAGGTCTTATTGTCAAATGGACAAGTCATCTGATCAACAATGTATTCAAGATCAATTGTTTTATTCTTTTAATGGCAGCTTGAACTTCCTCTTTCTGAATTGGGGGTGCATATTTTTCTCTATTTAATTACCTTTTTTCTTCTCTATCATCATTCTTACTTATTTACTCTCTCCCTATACCGTCAGGTACTTAAGGTGGAGAGCAGTCGACGCCACACTAACCTGTCCCTGGCCTGGTCCTCCAATTTCGGCAAATCCAGGCCCTCTGTGATTGCTTCGTCCCTTATTGTGCCTATCTAAAGGATATCTTACCCACTTTTCATTTTGTCTGACATCTGTCTTTCGTCACTTTTTTATGTTCTGGTCCTGGATTATCCATTTTTTCTATTTGCTTTTTAAAAGTTTTTTTAGGAGGATATTTTGTTCCATAACTTTCTTTTTTGAGGCTTTCATTCCCCCCCCCCCCCTGGTCCATTCCCCCTCATCTCTCTCTCTCTCTCTCTCTCTCTCTCTCTCTCTCTCTCTCTCTCTCTTTCTTTCTTTCTTGCTCCCAATTTATGTGTACGCCCCTACACTGTATCTAGAAGACTTGTAATCTTGGCTCGCTCTCAGCTCAATCTGTATCCGATCGGTCTCCCCTATATCAAAAGCCCAAAAATGACAATTTGGACCGACAGAGAGTGGGCCCGACATCTCTCCTGATATTAGCTTTTTATTTTTTGCTAAGTTTTAGAACTCACATGCTGGACACACAACAGTAACCCGGGGAGTGCCCTCTCTGGCCCATATCTCTATAAATTCTC
>NW_004797291.1:1003662-1008280 GCF_000002075.1 Aplysia californica | reverse complement strand
CCCTCCCTCTTTTTTTCTAAACAGAAATTTAAAAAGAAAGAAAAGGCCGTACTCCCATTGAGATTTTAAAAAGAGAACACGAAATGCTTTGTGGTTTGGAAGAACGCTAAAAGGCACCAAAAAATCCAAACAAACCGATTCTCCTTGATTCTCCAGCACGCAAAACCAGTCACGTGCTCTTGCTGCAGTGACATAAAATCCGTGCATGCGCATTTTGAAATCGATTTTAAAAAGATAAAGCCTATGCAAGTTCACCTGAATAGATATTTACAGAAACCTAAGCACCGCATCCGATATAACCAAACGTTCGTCTCTCTCCAGGAAAGTTGTCAGGGTGATCCAAAAAAAAACTTTACAACTTTTTTTCTGAATATCTCGCGCAAAAATTGTTTTAGAATGCTGAAATTTGGAACAGACATAATTCATTCAAAAGGAATTTGTTTGATATAAACTCCACGAAGAAGAAACATGTTTTGAAAACGGAAACGGCTGAAAGAAAAAAAGCATCCAAAAACGCAAAGTTCACCAATGTTTTAAAATCTTGTAAAGGAAGTCGTGAAAAGATTAGTTGACCCTTTTCTTTATTTTCTCTTTGACATTAATTTTCCATCCATGTGACATTTAAATAATATTTAATTTCTTTTACAGTTTTAAAAACCTAATGATTTCTTTTTGAAATTCCTAGAAGCAGTGCTCTACATTCTCTCCTTTGGACTCGACACATTTTTAACGCGTCGTTCGAAATGTTCAGTGGCGCGTTAATATAAGGACCTGCTGAACCATGAGTTTTTAAAGCTACATACCCTGTACATGTTCACTAAGAAGTGGCTTCTAGAGGCAAGAGAGTGGGGTGCCCAATAGACAGCATTTTTGGGGTTAACATATCCCGCATAGTGAAAATGGGCTTTGCACTAAACCAAATGTCATCGAGGAAATGATCCCTCTTTACAACACAATCGACGAATCATGAACGCATTGCCATGCTCTGAACCATGTCATTTCGGCCTAGCGAAGATGAACATGGTATAATCGTAGGTTAAGATCTGCCATGAGAATGCAGACTGTTGATGTGTAGGAAAGTCCTAGCTGCAGATCGTCTACGGACAGATGTCTCATGGGACTCGGCTACTGAAATCTGCACTCTGGTGACGTTTAAAGTGCTGCGCATGGTGCGTGTTCGACCGGAAGTGGTCATTTTTTAAAGAACTTTTAAGTTCTGATTCGCTGTTGATCCAAACTGACGGAATTCCTCTACTCATGACGCCAAAGGTCTTGAGGGCACCTAAGCATTCTCTCCATGCCGTGCGCAGAACTTACGAAATGTCAGGGATGGTGAGTTTGTGGACAGGCAATGTTCAATACAAAAAGCTCTCTGCTCTTTACTAAACGTAGCCATGATCTCAGCAGGAAACAAAATTTGGGAAAAATAATACCTGCAGACTTCTGTTGACTTGTTAGACTGCTATAGCTTGCAATATGGCGCGATTGTTGCAACTTTTAGTGGTAGGCCTAATGTGAACTGGTGCGCCATGCTATGAAAATGGGGACAAGGTTGAAAATGGGTTGTTTTTTATGCGCTATATAGAGCAAAACCATTCAATGGACTTATCTAAAATACATATCAGACAAATTCCTTTTGGCATCCTAACGTTATGTTCAAATCTGGAACGCAAAATTTCAGTATGGAGGAAGATATTTACAAAACAGGTTGTAAAGTGTTTTTTGGATCACCCTGTAAATCAGGAAACGGAACACCTCTGTTTTGAATATTTCTTTTTTTTTTTTGGTCTCCTTCTTTTGTTTTGTTTCTTCAAAGAAAATAAAAATTGTAAAAGAACTCTGAAATTCAGATGCTTTCTTTTGTGAGAGCCAACTCATAGAAGTGGCATCCTCTCTCGCTAGATTTTCACATTTTTAAAATGTTTAGTGCAGGTTTTTTTGTTTGTTTGTTTTTATTACGTTTTTCTGTTTTGCTGATGATTTAGCATTTTAGACAGGATGTGAACGTTAGTGATAAAAATAAAGAATTTAGATTACAGGTCTGAAATAATTCAATTCAAGAGAAGACAAGAAGGGGTGAGGGGCGATTGCTGTTAAAACATTTCGGAAGAACGGCCGTATTGGAAAAACAGAACAACATCCGTCCGTGGAACAGCAACTGCACAATAAGCGAATTCCTTGTCTTGATGGCACTGATCATCGTTTCGATATTCAATGTTTTTGTTGTGTTTTTGATACTTACAGATTAAAAGAAACTTAATATTTTCCTCTATGTTTTCAGGCTTAGGGCAGGTTAGACTCAATATTTTCCTATAAGTGTGTTCAGTTTTAGGACAGTGATGGTAACATTTTGACGCAAATTCTCCTCACAGATAAAAAAAACTCTCTCAGCCTGCCTATCTCTACCCCTCTGACTGGCAAACTGGATGTAATACACCCCTAGGACTTCGTGTGTTCTATTATAGCAAAACAATGACATTTGCTCATTACCATTGTGTATTAAGTACGGGAAAGGGACTGGGAGAATGTAATATAATTTTGTGTAGAATTCCCACACAGTATGTTTGAAATTTGCCGCTAAAACCTGAATAATAAGTTCAACTTTAGCTTGATTTGATTGAGCTCTGGTTTATTGAAAATCGAGACAAAATGTAACTTACTTTGTCTAACTATTACACCAAGTTTGCTTTCTACTAAAGAAATGTAGTAAATTGCTCGACGCTGCTCTCCATGTTGCTCTTTCCCTGGTAATGATGACGTCAAAGTCGCTCTTGCTCGACGAAACCGGCGTGCCACCTTACAAGGTGGGGTTGTTTGTTTTTTTAAGGCTCTGTTGAGCGGATCAGTTGGAGAGTGGTTTTGCATTGCTACTGTTGCTTGCTCCTTTGAAGTGGTCAAAATGTTTAATTTTGTCTACCTGGAACATTCACGGCCATCTTGTCCGTTCCTTTACACCGTTAGAGTACCGGTAATAAGCGGTAAATGTCAAGTCTTTTGAATGGGATTGGTCAGTGTTCTTTTCTGACGGTAAAGTTTGTGTCCAGATTAAAGAAAAATCAGTAACAGAGTAACTGAGCAAAATCAGTTTAATCTTTTTCATTTACTTGAATTAAGTAGCTAGTGATAATTAAGTGGCAATACATAAGCAACAATATTATCATTTGCCCCTGTGAATTATAACAGCTCTGAAAAGAAATATAACTATAAAAAGATGTAGTTTTAGAAAGAAAAAAAGCTGCTTCGATCGCACAGACTTTATGAGATAAAGCCTCCCCCAAAGATATGAAAGAAAGAAAGAGAGAAAGTGGTAGAGAGAAGGATAAAAGTGAAAGATATACTTAGTAGTAAACGAACAAAAGACTCAATCCAAAGACAAGTGTTACAATAGCAGTCTTGTTTATTTCTCAAATAAAAGGCTAAAATTGATTTTTTTTAATGTACAGTGAAATCGAAACAAACAAAAAGAACATTATAACATACCTTGGCGTTCAGTTTCTCTCTTTTTGCGGAACATTTCATCAAAAATTGCTTTGTACTTTGAGCTCATATTATAGTAAATAAAGATATTCACCATTGAATTTGTTGCTTTGAAGGATTTAAACATTGACCATGTAAACATAAACAGGTTTTTATACCTGCCTTCATAACTGTATGCTGGTACAATACTCATTGCAATGAAGGCGACTGCACCGAGGAAGAAACAAGCTATGAATACTGTTGATATAAGGAGAACTATCTGAACTACTTTTCGGTCTCTTTGTGATAAAGATTCTTGTTTGACTGAAGTAGAAGTCGATTGTCGCCATTTTGAATTACGTATTAGATTATGTACAAGAATTGCAGTGCAGATAATAACAGCAAAAAATGAACCAAATTGGACTACAACGTTGAGTGTGGTAGAGATATTCTCAATAAAAAGGCCATCGGGTGTGTATGCCAAACTTATGATCGTCCTATTTTTTTCCGGAAAAAACTGTGGCTCCAAACGGACGGCATAAAATACTGGGACGATACAGGCCGTCATGATTAAGTATATACAAACGACTACCACTATGGATCTTCTCGGTGTAATAATCGTTTTCACTTTCAGTGGCAAAGCAATGCACAAACACCTCTCAAATGTCACAAAAGCTGTGATCCAACTGGTTATACGAGCGAAAAGAATGTGTGGCCAACCGGCAGTAAGATATTGGAGGTCTAAAGGATTGATGGGAACACCAGAATTGACGAACCAAGGGTTAAAGCAGATGCTCATCCAGAGAAGTCCCATCAGAGATCCTATGTCGGAGATGGCCATGGCGAATAGAGTAATATTTACACTGTCCTTGAAGCCTTGCTTGAAAAACACAATTACGTTAATGATGTTGAAGATAATACCTGAGAAACTGATAGTTCCTGTAACGGCTACGAAGAAAATAATGACAAATATAAACAGGAGACCATCGCTCACAATGCCTTTCATGGTTGTTTCTGAAAGATGTGTCTCATTTTCATGTCCCGGGCCCATCTTTAATTTCAGTTGACGTAGGATCTGCAAAAGCTGGCAAGTCGTACAATCACCGAAACCTGTTTATGACGAAAAAGACGGAGACGTTAATTGTTTGGGGGTTTTTTCGGG
>NW_004797291.1:999617-1002887 GCF_000002075.1 Aplysia californica | reverse complement strand
TCTCTCTCTCTCACACACACACACACACACACACACACACATACACACACACACACACACTTCATTAGACTGTATCTGTCAGATGTTCATTGTACTTACCCGTCACTTCACTGCCGCCACATCAAAAGGTTGGTCCAGAGCCACCTTATTCTACCGTCAGTTTTACAGGTCGAAGAATAATTTCAACTATAACAAGACTCTAATTACCAAAACCATTTACGATGAAATCTGAAATTACCCAAATTTTAATGCTTATTATTACTTAATTGAGTAATAATTTCGTGGCTTTTAGATCAATTGTTTCCCATTTTTTGCGAGTGTGCAAAGTCCTGTCCAACATGGTTTGCCATAATCTGCCCATTTTGACTATCGAAAACTCACATAATTATTTTGTACCATGAACTACATAATATATTGATATCTTTTCTGTCACAATATCAAATTCCTAAAAGGAAATTATCTGACATTGATTCGTTACAGGAAGCACGATAATAAGAGCCAATTTTCTTACTACTCTATGAACTGTGGAACAAAAATGTTCTTATTCCGAGTTAAATCTCCCGTCCTGTAACATTTGTAGTGACACTTTCTTTCTTTCATGATCAGAAAATAGTCAGTTTAGTATGATTATGACTCGTGGCGATTAGGATATATTTTTCTGTGTGTTAGCCCAGTTTCACGTAATGACAGTGACGGAGAATGAATCAGAATATGGGTGGGGCTTACGTTGCATCAATAGTCTTACCACCAAACAGCAAGCAATAAAAAAGAAACAGCGATAATTTTCTGTACTAACAGTGAGCCAATGACATTTATTTGAGAAACACTCTCGTGAGAAAAGCTGTCTTTGTCTCACTGCTTTGGGCTTTTTCGACAGAGGTCTAATTGTTATATTCGGACACGGCATCTGATTAATAGTGTACTCTGGATCAATTGTTTTATTTTCTTAGTGGCAGCGTGCATTTCTTCTTTCTGAATTCGGGAGCCTATATATTACTTTATGATTTATACATTTATTACCTCTATTATTTCTAATTGTGACTTTCAAATCAAAATGCATTTGTTTTTCAGGGTGTCAAAATATCAAATCTCTCGAATTGTGCCCAAATGGCAGCGTTTCCTCTTCCGCGAAGAAAAATCTGGAAGACCCCGACTCAATCCGATTGGCAGTGTACAGTGGGTGTACGAACGACAAGCATTGAACAGCCGTTGGAAACAAACGAGTTTCTTAGCATTTTTACACGTTCCGTCTTCAGAAAAAAAGAATAAAAACTGCTCGCAAATTAAGTTAGGAAAATGTTAGAGATACCCTTTGGTTTGGGTGTACAAGGCTGTAAACCTGCAGAGTGTCCCAGTTGTGATTGTACGAGTGCAGCTAGAAGATCATTGACATTCACGTTGGCCTGAAAAGGGTTACAATGTCTCTGCCGCCAACATGTTCTGAATAACCAGATCTAGTTCATAAACTATTAATTTTGTGAAAACGTTCACAGCCGACTAATGTGAGGGGTTAGTGTCGGCCCTGCTAATTAACTCAGTAAGAGTTGCCGCACTGTACTTACGTGACAAAACTTTGAAGTCATTTGAGCAAAAACTTTAAAATCATCCAAGAATTCGGCCCCGACAATGATGTTGTGCAAAACAAGATCTATTGACCACCCCTGCCCCCTTTTGGGTTTTTTTTTTTTGGGGGGGGGGGGTTGTAAACATTTTTTTGTTATCATTAATATCCCATCGGCGAAAGCAAAAATCAATTATTTTTCAAGAAAAGCCTGCCTAACACCCCATAAACTTTGTTATTTCATGTTCAGCACTTTGTGAAAACTGGGGACTGGCGGAAACAAAATTATGATTATCACGAGTAATGTCTCCAACTGCAAGACTATGGAGTTAAACCGCTGTAACGACAAAGAAATTGAACCTCAACACACACACACACACACACACACACACACACACACACACACACACACACAGAGAGAGAGAGAGAGAGAGAGAGAGAGAGAGAGAGAGAGAGAGAGAGAGTGTGTGAGAGAGAGAGAGAGAGAGAGAGAGAGAGAGAGAGACTCTTTCACTCTCGAATTCGCTTTTTCTTGCTCTTTCTTTATTTCTGTCACTCTCGTTCTCTATGTATTTAGCTACATATATTTATCTAGATCTATATATATTTGTCTGTCAGTTTATCTATTCATCTCTTTCACTCCCACGAGAAGATAGGAGTTATATTGTATTCCATTATCAGTTGCTTCTACTACTACAACGCGTGTTTATAATGGCGCTGGAACTGTATGTGTTGTTGTTGGTGTTGGTGGTGGTGGTGGTGGTGGTGGTGATGCTGCTGCTGCTGCTGCTGCTGCTGCTGCTACTGCTGCTGCTGCTGCTGCTGTTGTTGCTACTATTGTTACTGGTTGGCAGGTTGGTTGGTCAGAGCGCTGGTGTACTGTTACGAACAATACTTTTTTTTTAACTAACAAAGCCATCATCTTCATCAAACAGCATTATGTTTGCACTCCTCGTTCTAGAAAAGCCAGATCAAACAGGATCTGTTTTTAAAGTCATCTTCCCAGACAGGAAGAAAATCTGTGCATCACTAGAGGGTTTAATGTGACACCTTCATCGATTCCTTGTCTGAAACACTCAACCCCAACCCCAATCCCGCACCCACCCTCACCTCTTCTCTCACCAGCCACCTACCACCACCGCCACCCCTTCCACCCCCACCCCAACCCCCACTCTCAACTCTCAACGCCTACCCCAACTGCTATCCCCACCCCATTCCTACCCCACCCCCCACCCCTTTTTCATTAAAAGAACCTCTGAAATATGAACCTCCTATGCGGCCTTTAAAGCTCTTTCGGGGAGCTATTCTCTTAAGAGTTTTGAAGAGAAGACAGTGGCTTCAGTAATGTTGATTTTGGTGCGATTTTATTGTGGAAGTGGAGGCCACGAGCAAACATATGTCTGGTTCTTTGCTGCAAGGGGGAAAGTTCAGGCCATTTCTGGTAATGACTTTCAGAAATGTCAATACTTTGGGGGGATAAAAAGAGGAGAGATTGGAGAGGAGTGGTTTGGGAGAGGGGGTGTCCAAGAACTGAGCGCAGAATATTGCGTAGATAGAAGGTATAAAAGGGGAAAAGGTGCATAGACGGAGAACGGGAGTAATAAAGAAGAAGAGGAAGAAGAAGAAGAAGAAGAAGAAGAAGAAGAAGAAGACGACGAAGAAGAAGAAGAAGAAGAAGAAGAAGAAGAAGAAGAAGAAGAAGAAGAAGA
>NW_004797291.1:996029-998161 GCF_000002075.1 Aplysia californica | reverse complement strand
GGGGGTAAAAAGAGAGGGGGATAAAAGAAGGGAGGGGGAGATATGCGTGTTTGTGTTTATATAATGTGTGTGGAGGGGTGGCTGTATGTATGATGTATGTTTGTATCGTTTTGTGGGAAAATATTGGTCTAGAAATGAAGTTTGTGATTGGGGGACGACATAGTGTTCCTTTCCTCTTCCATTGTTGTTGTTTGTTTTTTTAAGGTTTCAGTTATATCTTTATACGAGTACAGTAGCAAAGATCTCATATTTCATTCTAGTTTGTTTCTATGTATGTTATTCCTGGATCTGAACTTCAAACTACTATATTATAGCATCTTCCTCTTAATGAAGAACAAATCTAATATGGTTTTATATCATTTAATAAAACGGATACGAGTTCTAACTTTTACATAAAATGTAGAGGGATTATAGAGGGAGTCCCAGACTCTTTCCAACCAGTAAACATTCTGACTTAACACTTCGTTATTCTGTCGCCATTATGTGCGGGAGGATTGGTCCGTACCTTTAGCCCAGAAACCCTTGTGTGCGTTTTCAGAACTACCTTTACCTCATACTCAACACTTTACAAACAGGGGATCAACTCTGAATTATGGGGGTTAGGCGGCCTCAAAGAGCATAAAGGATACGATGAGTACAAAATGTAATCATACCTGATTGTACAAAAGTAGAAAAATACGCCATCCCAAAGCACTCTCGCGCAAGGCTTCCACATGCTTTCCAGAACTACTCATCAGCAGTTTCAGGTAACTGGTCTCACATTTTTCAGGTCTTCAAAGTTCTTTAACTAAATGTTGATGCTTAACAGGCTTTGTTCGGGTCACGGAGTAATTACTTCCTAAATTTATTGCAAGTTTTTGTCTGAGGCCGATGTCTTGATGAGAGACTACCTCCCATGCCGATTCAAGTCCAAGATAAATAAATGTTATATTTTCATTTTTCAAACTATGGACCCTTCGATGTTTAAGTTGTAATTTATGATGGAATACAGAACAACAAAGAAAATTTAAACTTGTAAATGTGGAGACACGTTTCAGCTAAGGACAATTGTATTCCAAGTCTATTTGACTATCTCTCCCCACCCCGAAAAAAAAAACCAACTTGCATGAGAAAAGAGGAAACAAACACACCGGAGACCATGACAAACACGGCTAAACGCTCCAACTGGTGACGACTGAGATCAATGCTTTTCTGATGACCAGACCGGAATTACTTGCTCTGAGACTGACATTCTAAATCCCATAGGGAGAGTTTCTTCCTGGGAAACGAGCTCGCCAAATCTCAGAAGACTGAGTTCCTTCCGCGACTATCAGTCTTTTACAACCACCAAAGAACCATGTACGTTATTGATTGCCAGACTCCCAACACCCACATATAGCTGAAAAGAAGATCATTCTTCGGGACATTTCGGCTTTGCGTGTCCTGTACATTGCTTTGTCTCTGTGAGAGCGATAGCTGAAGAGAATGTTTTCTATGATTGTTTTTATGAGACCCCAAAATTGGGTATATTTATATACGTCTGAAGGGAATGGGCCATTGCTTCTTTTCCGTGTGATTTGCCGGCCGCTATTGCGAGTCAGGGCCGCAATTATTTGTATATCAGCCGACTCCACGGGGGTGATCGTTTTCGTTTCCATACCTTTTTTTTTTAGTCAGACATGATTCATATAAATTTAATATATTATGCTCCATCGATCAGTTGGTTTTTTGTGTTTTGTTTTGTTTTGTATTGTATGTTTTATCTATTTGTTTGTTTTTTTGGAAGGGGGAAGTTACAATTAATGTCTGTGCCTGAGTGTTTAGCCCGCGTGCACGAGACTGCAGTAAAAAGAGGGGTCATAATCGTGGGTAGTGAAATGTCTGTAGATCACTTTCTGTGTTCGAGGTGTAATGGTAAGATATGATTTGCCTTTCTCGCAAACGTTGTAAATCCGATTCGAACATGGAGGGAGAGGTGGGATATTTTGTCGAGTATCTCCATTTTGCAATTGGCAGGTATCCCACACACACACAGGTGATGTTGACCTTGACAGGAACACTCAGAGGCCTCCACTTTTTTTTAAATTGACGTACATTATGCTGTTGTGGGTTCCCTACATTTTCACAAGTTTTGTTCTTGTATTTTTATATAT
>NW_004797291.1:993675-994207 GCF_000002075.1 Aplysia californica | reverse complement strand
AGACAGACAGACAGACAGACAGACAGACAGACAGACAGACAGACAGACAGACAGAGACAGAGAGAGGCGAAGAATAGCGAATAAGTACACGGTTTAAAAGAGAGAGAGAGACTGGATAAACTGAAAACGTGGATGGTGGGATGATGAAAGACTAAGAGGAAATGAAAGAAATGGAGTGGCAAAGAAGGAGGGGAGATGGTGACGCGTTTCGGTCGGTAACAGAATAGGTGAGTGGTGAGAAATTGGCAGTTATGCCGAATGGTGCGATGTGATGGGGAACAGGACAGAGTGGTGGAATGCCTGGATAGACAGAAGGGGAAGAAAAACTTGAGGGGAACTCGCAGGAGAGATGAAACATAATAAGATCGATAGGTTGGGTAGAATAAAAGAAGATAATGGGATGGGTATGGTCCGATCCACAAATGGAAAAATGATGTAACGGTTACTGGTATCTCTGTCCATTCGGGGAGAGTGAATGTGGGAACATTGGAGTTGTGGGCAGAAGGGTTGGGGGTGGGATGGGGGGTTGGCA
>NW_004797291.1:992057-993575 GCF_000002075.1 Aplysia californica | reverse complement strand
CACACAGACAGACACACAGACAGACACACAGACAGACACACAGACAGACACACAGACAGACACACAGACAGGGAAAGAGAAACATAGGCACAAAGAGAGACAGAGAGAGAGACACACAGAGAGAGAGAGAGAGAGAGAGAGAGAGAGAGAGAGAGAGAGAGAGAGAGAGAGAGAGAAATGGTATGGGGGGGTCAGTGAGCATCCGAATAAATAATAACAGCCTCCTGTAGAATACGATAATATTGAAGAGGGGAGATAGAGCAAGGGCTAAGAAAAGGGACGCGAGAAGGGAGTTGCAAAAAATAGGTGGTTGGGGAGGGAAGGAGTTGCAAAATCCTTCCCATCCTGCACTTCATCCTCAATCTATCAAAGCTTAATGCCTCTTTCAGAGATTGGGTATCGTGTTCCTTTATTATGCGGATAACTGTCGAGACCTGAGACAATGCAGAAGAGCGTTATTCCCCCAACCAGCTTGTTTATTGGGTTATTATTATTTTGTTGTTGTTGTTGTTGTGGGGTTGTTGTTTTTGTTTTTTGTTGTTGTTGTTGTTTTTGGGGGGTTACCTCTTATTATGAGTTTATTCTGCTTTAATTGTGGTTCTGGTGGGCGCAATAATAGTGGTCGAATTATTAAGTATAGAATAACTGTGGCGCTGCCGCTTATGGTGTAGTTTTGCGAAATATTTTTGGGGGTCGTTTTGTCTGTTTGTGTTCCAGTTTGTTATTGGTGGGGGTGAGTTGGGGGGGGGGGTTCTTAGTTTTCCATTTTCTTTAACTGTTATTCAAGTGTTTATTCTTGTTGTCGTTATTATTTTTATTATTATAGCAAGGATATCCACTCACCGAAAGAGCTACTCTGCCAAATCTTCACAGACAGCTCATTATTTTGATTATCAGTAACAGCAGCTTTAATCGGTGTAAATAAAACATACGGCAAAAATACAATAGGCAGACAATTATTATTTTAAGAGCGTTCTTTAGACATTGCCAGCAGAAAATGAGCTCTATGTTTCGTCGTGTACTTTTCATTTAGAGCAACTAACTAGGGCCTACCTACATCATCATCATCATAATCATCATCATGATCATCATCATCGTCGCCATCATCGTCGCCATCATCATCATATTTGTATAAAGCAGATATTAAAACGGTTAATTAAGACCTGGTAGTATTTCCAAAAATGTAATCACAAGTTCAACGTTTCGCCCTCAACGGGCTTCCTCGGGAATATACAGAATATAAATGACTACATTAGCTATAGAAAACAAAGTGCGTACATACATGACACAACACTAATAAAGGGTGCCCGACTCGATCGCCAGAAACTGAAAACAAACACGTTTGTTGTTGAGGCGACCGAGTCGGACGATCGGCCCAATCGGCCGATCCCATCCGTAGTGGGCACCCCGTATAAGAGGTGCGGTGAACACAAATCGGAAAGGCCAGACAAAGGGAAACACAGGCAAGAAGTGGTAGAGAGACACAGAGAGAGAGAGAGAGAGAGAGAGAGAGAGAGA